>NW_026623550.1:640470-642469 GCF_030028575.1 Malurus melanocephalus
CCGGGAGCGCGGCCGCCGCCCCCTCGCCCGGCCCTGCCGGGGCTCCTTTGTGGGCGGCGGGGCCCGGCCGTGCCCCGGCCCTTTGTTCTGGGCTCAGCCCCGGCGGCGGCGCGGCCCGGCCCCCCCTGAGCCCCCAGCGCCGGGGGCGGCGGGGGGGCCTTTGTCTGCCGGGGGCCCGGGCCGAGGGGCTGCGAACCCCCCGCGTGGAGCGGGGCCCGCGTGGGGCCGGGCCGCGAGTAACTTGCAGAGTCTTTCCCGGATCGGGGAGGAAGGGAGAGGGGGGGACACGCGGGGACACCACATCCATCTGCCGGCACCCACRGGGTGCTGCCTTCCCCACCTACGCTGGTCCCAACTTCTCTCTAACCGCCCCCCCAGTGGGCAGATTTCCTGTGCTACGAGCCCTCTCCTCCCCCCTGCCGCAGCCCGGCTCCTCTCTGTCCCCCTGAGCATTGCCCCTTGCCCAGGGCAAGGCTGCTCCACACTGTGACCTCTCCTCGGGGGCCAGGCGAGCAGTGGGGTGCCAGGGTCCCCTCCTGCCTGTCAAGGCATGGAATTGTTGGGGTAGGGGTGCTTGGGTGGGGGTGGGTCCACCTGGAGCAGCCAGACCTGCAGCTGGTGTTCCCCCCTCGTGTGTACCCTCTGGGGGTGCTGCCCGACCTGCACTGACCCCGCTTTTGGCATCTCCCCCCCGCAGCCGCCTCAGCTCTGGCAAACTGCAGGACCTGGGAGTCGTGGAAGGCAGCAAGCTGACACTGGTGCCCACCGTGGAGGCCGGCTTGATGGTGAGTGGCCTTTTCCTGCTGCTCCCTCCATCCCTCCCACTCGTCCCTGTCTATTATTAAAGCCCCGGGCAAGGATGAGGATGAGGATGTGATGTGCTGGCAGCCCCGCGGCTCTGCTGCCCCAGCTCCCGCTGAGGAGGCAGCGCTGGGTTGGGCACGGCAGCAGGTTTAGTATTTCACTCCTTTCTCAGGGCTTGTGTAGAAATAGTGGAAGTGACATGTCATCCCTCCCTCCCGCTGCGGACGCCCCCTCCTTCTCTGCATTTGTAACGTTAATCCCCCCCCTCCTCCTTTTTTTTCCAGTCCCAGGCGTCCAGGCCAGAACAGTCGGTGATGCAAGCTCTGGAAAGCTTAACTGAAACTCAGGTGAGGGGCTGGATGCCGGGGCAGGATGGAGACAAAGGCGGGGGGTGGGGTGGGGTGGGGGAGAGGACATCTGCGGCCTCGCTTTGCTTCCCCTCCCAAAAGCTTTGGCGTTGGTGCCTCGCTGAGGTTTCACCTCCAGCAGGGCTGGGAGCGCTGAGGGTGGCGCCCGGGGCGGGTACCGTCACCCTGAGCAGCGCCGGGCTCAGGGAGGTCCCACGCCGCAGCCTCGCAGCCCAAACAAGCCGGGAGCCGGCTTGGTGAAATGACTCACTCAAGGTCACGCCGCAGGTCGGTGGCGGAGCTGGGCGGCTCAGGGCCCTGCCCGGGGGTGTGGGGCTACAGCATCCCCCCCAAACTGGCCACCCCGGGGTGCCTGCTGCCCCTCGGCTGTGATGGATGTAAAGGAGGCTGGCAGGGCCATGGGGCTGCAGAGCCCGGTTTTCCCCCCCTTTCCTTGGAGCCTTTTCTTCCCCCTTTCCTTGGAGCCGTCCTTGAGGGGTGCAGATTGGCCGTGCCGGGGTGTTCTGGCCCTCTCCTTGTCCCTCTCTTGGTGGCCTTGTGCTGGGGCGCCGGGTGCCAAGGAAGGGGCGCGCAGGGAGCCAAGTGGGCGGCGTTGGCGGGGCCGCGGTTGAGTCGCTGTTGAGTTGTTGGCGGGGTGAGAGGTGGGTGGGCGGGGGGTCCTCGCTGCCGGGGGGTCTCATCTGCGGGGTGGAAGCGTTCCCAGGGTGGGAGAGCCGTGGGTGAGCCGTGGGTGCGTGCGCAGCCGCCGGCTCCTGCCGCGAAGGTGGAATTTACCCCCAGCCGCGCAGGCCCCGCTCCTTTGTTTTCCGTCTCTGTTGCTGCTGTGA
>NW_026623550.1:642563-649377 GCF_030028575.1 Malurus melanocephalus
AGCTTCGGTTTTTCGAGGGTTGGGTTTTTGGGGGTTTTTGTGACCTGCCTTGCTGAATTCTGGGAAGGGGCTGAGCCCCATGCGGTGCCAGGGCTCAGAGAGGGGGGCACTGCCATGCCCGCTTTGGGGATGTGGTGACCACCAGGCTGCCCTGCCCGCAGGGACTGACCCGCAGTGCCCTTGGCTGCCCGGGGTGACCTTGACTTTTGGGAGCTGGCTTAACCCCATGAGGGCTAGGAGAGTGATCTTGGACTGGAGCTCTGTGCCAGAGATTGCTGGGGTCCCGTGGAGCGGTTTTGGGGTGCTGCCCATCCCAGSTGGGGTGCGGAGCTATAGGGGAGGGGGCTCTGGCAGCCTGGCCCGGGGGTCGCAGTGCACGTCCTCGGGGCTGCAGCTATTTCTGATCAGCTCTGCAGCTCTGCTCCGGTGTGGGCAGCGAGCTGGGGATGGACTGAGGAGCCTGTGGAGCTCAAAGCAGCCCCTTGCACAGGGCTGTGGCCCCCCCAGCCCCAGCGCGGCGGGCGGAGGAGGGTGGGTGGGCTACGGTCTGGCGCTGGCTGCGGGAAGCGGCTCCGCACCTCCCCTGCCCACCGCAGGTTCCTCCGGTTGGTGATTCAGGAAGCCAGGGCTGAGCAGGAGGAACCGCCAGCACCTGGGGGGCGGCGGGGGGGCAGGAAACCACTCCTCCCATTCATGCTTTGCTGGGCTCTGCCTGCGTCACGCAGCCTCCGGAGCACAGGGAGAGCTGAGCCGCTTCCTCTGGGGGCGGCGGGAGGGGGGACCGGGGTGCTGCCACCCCCTCCCCAGCCTTTGGGGAAGCGGCTGCCGGGCACGGGGGCTTCCTGGAAATGCTCCTGCACTTCCTTCCTCCCCGCATGGCTGCCCCCGCTTTCCAGGGATGGCTGGCGTTCGGTGCCGCTRCCTCAGCTCTTCCTTCCCCCGGTCCCTGTGCCCAGGAGCGCTAAGGGGGGGGGAACAGAGGAGGGGGATGACACATCCTGCTCTTCCAGGGCTGCAGGGATGTGGCCGGGGGGCTCTGCGCCTCTGCCCCCCTTGGCACAGACAAACCCCTGGGTGCTGGCACAGGTGGCTGGATGGGGGGCCCAGCTGGAGACCCTGCAGGGGCTGGGGGGGGCATTTGCTGCTCCTCATCCTTGCCGTGGCCTTGCCTTTCCCATCTGGATCTCCCAGGCTGGTTTCCTTGTGCCTGTTCGGGGGTGCTGCCCTCCCCATGGGGAGCAGAGGCTCACCGGGGGCAGCTCCAGCTCTCTGCCAGCCCGGAGTTGGGGGCCCGGGGATGTCTGGGGCTGGGGGCCGGGGTGACGCGGGGCCAGGCGTCGGAGCGAGGCGGGAATGCGGCGTTCTCTGAGTCATCGGCGTTTCTGAGAAGCAGCTGGGAGACACTTGCCCCATCCCTGCGGGCCCCGAGCCCGGTACAGCGCAGCTGAGCCCCCCCAGGGCCTGGCAGGGTCCCAGGGGACCCCTGGGTGCGGGCACTTTGGGGGGCTCAGTGTCCCCAGCCCCCCTCGGCGAGGCTGTCCCGGCCCCCGCGGCGGAGCCGGCTGGGAGGGACGGGGTCCTCCCGGCGTGGGCGGCCGAGCGGGCGGCTGGGTGGGACGTGTTTGCATTGGAGCGGGCTGGTTTCGCCGGGGGGAGGAAGGTTGGCAGCGGCGTGGGGGCGGGTGCTGGGAGCCCCGGAGCTGGGGCGCCGCGGGGACCGGGCGGGCTCCGTGCCACGGCCCAGCCCCGGGGGTGCTGCGGGGACCCCACGCCCTGGGGATGAAGGGGGGCTCTCTGTGCTGCTGAGAAGCGCCGGCCTGGCCGAGGTTGGGGTGCTCTGGTTTCTCCCAGCGCTGGCGAGGGGTCAGGCAGGGCAGGGTTGAGTCAGAGGGAGCGGGAGGCGGCCGCGGGGCCGGTTGACGTCAGGGGGCCCCGGGGAGGAGCGCGGGGCTCCCCCGGGCACACCTGGCTGCAGAGCCGGGCCTGGAGGAGGGTGGCAGGACCGGGGTGGGGCTGTGGGGCTGTGAAAGACCCCGCTCAGCAGCTCAGTGGGAACAGGACCCGGTTGGGTTCTCTTTCTGAGTGTTGGTGAATGGTGCGTGGAGGTGGCACAGGGGACCCGGTGTGAAATGCCACCCTGCAGTGGCTCAGAGTGGGGTGGCCCAGGAGCCGTGTTGAGCTCGGTGCAGGGAGCTGGGATGGGGCCAAGCACTGGGGACGGGGCTGCCAGCCTGGCATGAGGCCATCAGGCTGCTACGGGAAGGGAAACTGAGGCAAAGATGGGGGGCTGTGGCGACGCTTTTCCCGCAGCCAGGTGCTCTGTGCTCGCACACACGCGTGTGCACACGCGTGCCCATGTGCACGCCCGCCGTCCTCTCCCGCCCCCTCGGCCCGTAACCTCCGTGTCCAGAGCTGCAGCGTCTCCTTCCCGCCCACCCCTTCCTCTGCAGCCTCCGCCTGACACGCTCGGGGCTTTGCTGCTGGTATTTTTAAAGCTGCTTTTCCCACGGCTTCTCAGAACCGGCCTCCGCGGCAGCGGGGCGTGGGGGAGCGCGGCCGGGGCTGGGGAGGGGATCGGGGGGGCCCTCTCAGCGGTGCTGGGGATGAGGAGGGTGCTGGGGACCCCTTGATGGCTGCACCCCAAAGGTGCTGTGGGATGTGGGTGGGTGACAGGCGGGGAAAGCCGGGCCCTGCGTGCTCTGGAATAGTGAGKGGTGTTTGTGGGGGTCAGTCCCAATAAGTGAGAGGCACAGCACACATGAGGGCAGGGGGGGGCTCATGGCTGCCCCAGCTGCCCCCCCAGGAATGTGGGGCAGTGCTGGGGGGCTCCCCCGTTCCCTGGCACAGCTGCTGAGTGATTTATGTGTCCGGGGGAGGGGCTGAGCAGTGCGAGCTGGGGGGTGGCAGGTGTTGGGCATTGGGGGCCCCCCACAGCTGCAGCCTGGGCAGGGTCAGGGCCTGGCTCTTGTCTCAACGCTGCAGCTGCTCCATCACCTGCCGGAGCCTCCGGGCTGGGCAGGGCCCGGCCCCCACCCCCAGCTGCCTGGAGGGGGGGAGGAGGGCAGGTGGGCTGCACTGCCTGAGTCACARCGGTGGGCCTGGCATGTCCTCGCCTGTGCCCTCCCCTTCTCSCTGTGCCAGCAAGGACACCCCCTGCGTGCTGGGGGGGCACCCTTCCTGCTGGCACCGGGCATGGCCCCATCCCTGGGCCGGGCATGCGGCTCTGGGCAGTCCCAGCTGAGGCCCCTGCCCATCCCTGCCCGCCGGGATCAACAGCAGGGAGGGCACGGCCAGCYGGGCACGGCCACTCAGTGGTGGGGAATAAAGGGCAGGAAGGGCAGAAGGAAGAAAAATACCCCCCGGCACCGTCAGCTGACGCAGCTGGCACCGGGCTGGGGTCGCRTGGGGACGGCAGCCGGGCTCGTGTGCCAGCCTGGCACGGCCGAGGGCCTGGGAAGGGCTGCGGGAGGGGGTCACCCCTTTTCTGCCCCACTGACCCATCCCTGTGGCCACGAGAAACCTGTGGGGGCAACCACCGTCCCCTGCTCGACACCAGGAGGGCAACCATCGCCCTCCTGCTGGTGCCACGGCTGATCAGGGTCCCTTCTCTCTCCTCAGGTCAACGACTTCTTGTCGGGCCGGTCCCCGCTGACCCTGGCCCTGCGCGTGGGTGACCACATGATGTTCGTGCAGCTGCAGCTGGCGGCTCAGCAGAGCACGGGGCAGCTCCAGCACCGGCACCTCATCGCCAGCCGCGGCGAGGCGGGGGCCAGCGCCAGCCCCCACTGCCGGACGCTGCACGGCGCCGGCGGCTCCAGCTTCGCCCGCATCCCCGTGGTGCCAACGTGCCAGCAGAGCCCGGCCCCCAGCCCCGCGCCCGCCGCGCCGGCCCCTCCCGTGTACTGTAACGCCCCTCACGCCGCTCCCGTCACCGCCGGCATGTTCCGGTCGCACGGGGCCAGCACGCAGACGGTGAACAGCAGCGTGGTGTCCTCCTGCTCYGAGGTGAGTCTGGGGGTGTCCTGGGGTCTTTGGGAGAGGGGAGCGAAGTTGTGGCGTTCCCAGCTTGGCCATGGGCCTGCCCTTGCTTTCCTCATGCTGGAAACGGGTTGTCCCCAGTCTGGTCTCCAGAATGTCCCCAGGTCCCAGGGAGGGGCTCAAGGACAGGGTGTAACCCATGCTCTTGCCCTGCCTGTCCCCACACCCCATGGGCGGACAGGAACTGCTGCTGTTGCTTCCCTTTCCCCCTGGCACAGCACAGCAGGGCAGGGGAGGCTGTTGGGACCACCAGGGCGGTTTCTTGCGTGCCAGAATGATTGGGACTGGTGCCCACTGTACCTCCTCAGTGTCTGGGCTCTCCTGACCTGGCTCTTTGTGGGGAGGCAGAAGGGCAGGAGCGGGGCTGTGTGCCAGAGGCTGACCCCTTGTTTCTCCCCTCGCAGGTGGACTGTGGCTCCCGCAGCAGCAGCTCCCCGGGCAGCAGTCCGGCCCCCTCGGCCCGATCCCGCAAACCCGGGGCGGTCATCGAGAGCTTCGTCAACCACGCGCCTGGGGTCTTCTCAGGGACCTTCTCCGGTACGTSCTGCTGAGCTCCCCGGGGSCTCTGGGGGGATTTTGGGGGCAGTGGGACCGTGGATCTGGGGGGTTTCTTGTCTCACACACACACCTCTTCCCCACCTCCAGGCACTTTGCACCCCAACTGCCAGGACAGCAGCGGGCGGCCGCGGCGGGACATCGGCACCATCCTGCAGATCCTCAACGACCTCCTCAGCGCCACGCGACACTACCAGGGCATGCCCCAGTCCCTGACGCAGCTCCGCTGCCAGACGCAGTTCTCCTCTTCCTCCTCATCTTCCTCCTCCTCCTCCTCCTCGCCGCCTGCCTCCCCGGACCTCGCCACCAAAACTACCTCAGAGCCGCTGCCGGCGGCCACCGCCCCCACCCTGCACCCCGTTGTCCAGTGCCAAAGCCAGATCCGGATGTGCAAGCCCAGTGGTGAGTCTGACTGCCATCCGAGCGGGGAGGGGTCAGGTTTGGGGTTGGCACCTCTTGGAGGTCCCTGGTCCATGGCTTTAATTAGCAGAGATAGGCTGGGAAGTGGATGATTGACAGGTGCCAGTCAGGGGGGGCTCCCCAGGTTTGGGGACAGCCAGCACACCTGGGGATTTGGGAAGGTCACTCCACCCACCCTTCATTGCCACCTCTGCCAAACYTTATGGGGACAAAGTGTCCCCGTGTGGGTGGGGGAGTGGCAGGTGGCCGTGGTGGCTGTGGCCGGTAGCTCAGGGCCTGTCCCTGCTGTGTGGGCAGAGGTGTTKGGGTCACCCACACTCTGGCTTCCCCATTCCAAACCCATCTCCCCATACTGGGGGTGAGGGTTGGCCYGGCCAGGGCGTGGCAGAGGCTCCCCTGGCGTTTTTGGGTGCACACCTGTGAGCCCCGGGGCCGGAAGATGCCTCAGGCGCCCGCCCCGGACCCCCTGTGATTTGCTTAGAGGAAAGAAGTGAAACCACCAGTGCTGGCTCGTCCCCCTCGGGGTTCCCTGTTCCTTCTAGCCCGGCTGGGGGTGGTCCCAGGCCCCACAGGGGGTGGCTCCATGCTGGCTCCAGCCCCTGGTGATGTGTTGGGTCTTCCAGGGCCGCCCCCAGCGCTGCTCTGGGCCAGGACCCCTCCCCATCCATCCAGGGGAATAGGGAGGGTGTTGTGGCGTGGACACTGCACCCCATGGAAGGGCTGTACCCCATTGGGGACCAGCCTGGTGCTGTGCCCACACTCTGTTTTTGGGATATCCAAGGGTCTGTGCTTATGGGGGCTCTGTGACCCCCCAGGATATAGATCAGGCCACCCTCCCATGACCCCCTCACTCTTTTCCTATTGCTATGGGGCTGTCCATATACCTGTGCCCTTTGGGGCTACCTGTGTGGGCTGTGGGTCAGAGAACCCCACCACAACCCCTCCTTCCCTATTACACACACCACCCTGCCCGTTACGGTGCTATCCCCACATCCACACCACGCAGGGCAGTAACAACACACAACAGCCCCCCGTGACCCCTTCTCCCCTTTTCCCTCGCAGGGGACCGGCTGCGGCAGACGGAGAACCGGGCGACTCGCTGCAAGGTGGAGAGGCTGCAGCTGCTGCTGCAGCAGAAGCGGCTGCGGCGGAAGGCGCGCAGGGACGCCAGGGCTCCGTACCACTGGGTGCCCAACCGCAAGGCCGGGCGCACCAACAGCAACAGCAGCGTCTCCAGCGAGGGCAGCCTGGACCTGGACTTCGAGGACTCGGTCTGGAAGCCGGAGGTCAAGGCCGAGATGAAATCCGAGTTTGTCGTAGCATAGAGAGCCGGGGCCCCCGGGGGGACTGTGCCGGGGGGTCCCGCTGGATGTCCCCGCTGCGGGGGGACAGCGCCGGTGCCGCGGGCCGGGGCTCCTCCAGGTTTGCCGTCTCCTGCGACCGGACGCGTGTCAGGGGGAGCCCCCCACCCCCCTGCTCGGTTGGGTTTGGGGAGATGGGAGGGGAGCAGCAGGAGCCGCCCCCTCCCTGCAGCCTCCCGGCACCCAGGGGGGGACCTGGGGCGTATCGAAGCTGCTGCTTTGCTGTGAAGAGGGGGGCAGCGGGGTGGGCTCCGGCCTTACCTCGTGCCATCCCCCCCTCCCCGGTGCAGGCAGGAGGAGATGAAGTCTCTCTCGGAGGTGCTGGAGCCCCCCCCGATTTGGGGGCCGTTTGTTTTCCTTCCCTTCTATATGTAGCATTGCTCAGCTGCGGGGCTGGGCCCCCTCGGGCGGCCGGGGGGACACGTGTGCCTGGGCCCCGC
>NW_026623550.1:649701-666704 GCF_030028575.1 Malurus melanocephalus
AAAAAAAACCTGAATAAATAACCCCAAACTCGGTCCCGGCCGCGGGGCCGGTATTTATAGACATTAATGACCCGACTGAGCCAATACTGACATAGTCTTCATAGGCCGTAGGATCCTTTTTCTTGTCCGACTTGGATTTTTTTCCGTCAGGATCTGTGCAAATAGAGCCCCCACGTGACGTGTTTTTTGTCTGTAAAAGTCTTTTTTTTTTTTTTTTTTTTTTTTTTTTTTTTTTTTTTTTTTTTTTTTTTTTTTTTTTTTTTTTTTTTTTTTTTTGTGTGTGTTTTTGGGGAAAAGGGGGGCGGGGGGAGAGCGAGGCTTTTTTGGTCTTTAATATTTTATTTTTTATTTTTGAAATAAATTTGGGCAGTCTGGATGCAACAGTGTCTGGTGTCAATGTGGGGGTCACAGGGGGAACATTTGGGCACTCTGTCAGTGTCAGGGGGATCTGTAGCTGTGTGTATCTGCAGGAGGAAGGAGGGGGGTGATGGAGCTGCCCCTTGGGGTGTTTTCAGCCCTCTCCAGGTGCCAGACCCCGGCCCGTGGGTGCTGATCCGACTGGGTGCTCCCGGTCTGGTCCCACCGGGCACTGCCTGGAGGAGCTGGGCCGGTTGCACCAGCCGGGCTGGCCGTGAGTGCCAGCTCTTTGCCAGCTCCCTCCTTCCTGCGTCACTCCGGGGTGGCCGCGGGCCGGGGCGGGGGGGTTGGCGGCCGTGAATGCGGCCGTGCCTCAGTTTCCCCGCCTGKAGATGCCCCGGGGAAGGTCATGGGGTGGGGGTGGCCCAGGGGATGTGTGTGTCAGCACCGTCCCACCCATGCAACCCTCCTAGTGCAGCCCCCAGGGTCTCTGGAAGGAAGATGGAGATTGGGGGGTCGGGGTGTTGATGGCGGTGGGGGGACACTGTGGGCTGGGACACCCCCACACGGTGACACTGCTACCTCCGGGCACACCTGGAGCGGGGTGACTCCTCTTTGGGCGCTGAGCTGGGGGGCTGTTCTTTGGGGAGTGGGGCACCAGTGGCTGCCCATGTCCCCTTTGCCGTGTCACAGCTTTGTCCCTGCACCCCAGGGACTGGGGGACAGGGAACAAACCGGAGATCCACGAGGCACTCAGCACCGCCCAGATAGGATCGGAGGCCAGCGGCTCTTCCCGTGGGGATCACCGGGGGCCCAGTGTGGGGCTGAGTGGGGCTGGCCGGACCCTGAACCCCGCAGGAGCAACCGAGCGCCGGAGGAAGCCGGGCGGGAACGGAAGCAGCTCAGGTTCCTGCGGTGACTTGTGCCGCACCGGGCACCCCGCGCCCCGCTTTGACGTCATTTCGGGTAGAACAGACCTCGGGCCCCCCCCTCGACAGCCCCCGGACCCCCCCCGACACCTCTGGCCCGTGCCAAATTTGGCAAAGGGAAGAGCCGCCGACCGCGGCAGGAGCAACACGGAAGCCTTGTAAGGCAATCGCTGCTGGGAGGGCACRCGGGGGACACGCACACGCGTGTGYGCGCAGGGACAGGGACAGKGACAGCGCCAGCGCGGGGAGGGGACACTCACACAGTCCTCCTGCGGGTGCTGTCCTGGGGACACCCCCGCTCCATCCTCGGGGGGTCCCCAACAGCTGCTTTCCTTCCTCTGGGCTCAGCTCAGGGTTTGGGGGTCCCGGGGGTGCTGCAGGGTGTGAGGTGGCACAGACCTGGCCCCCAAGCCGTGGCATGRCACCAGACGGCACAGGACGGACCAGGCAGGCGTGGGAGGTGTCTGTGGCACGGCAGAGCACGCCGGGACACGGGGTGCCACATCATGGGGTGACATCAGCACGCCCAGGGCCCCCAGATGCTGCTGATAACACGGGGCTGGGCACAGAGCCCCCCTCACTGCCCAGCCCAGGTGTCCGGGGTGGTTCACGCCCATCCTGGATCCTCCTCCTCGCTGCCCTCATCCCGGGGCTGCCAGGCTGGCTCATCCCAGTGCTCCCAGTATGGAGCAATCCACAGCACCAGCGTTGTGCCTGTGTTGCGGTGGCCGCTGTGGGGACAGCGTGGGTGTCACCGGGCAGGCGTGTCCGTGCACAGGTGTGTGTGTCCAAGCACCCACTGCCGGTGGGTGGGGACAGCTGGACCGGCTGCCCCCCTTGTCCCTGTGCCCAGCCCTTGCCGCAGAGGGTGCGCCAGGAAACACCCACAGCTCGCAGGGCTCCCGGCACACCCGCGGGCCCCGCGCACGCCCACGGCACCGGCCACGCCGCGGYCCCGCGGTGCCGGGCACACCCCGGCGCAGGCATGCGTGGGGCTGCGCGTCAATCCTTGCACGCCCAGCCTTTGCACACCCACCCATTTCACCCTGCACCCCGCAAACACACCCGGCCTCCCCGCAGCGCCTGCCCGCACCCCCAGCCTGCAAACGCGCCCGTGCCCGGGTGATGGAGAGACCGCCTCCAGGTTCTTTGTGGAGTGGGGTACATCACGGAGCCCCAGAGCCCCCTGGAATCCCTCCGGCTGCGCCCGGCGCTGGCAGCGGGCGAGAGACGGGGCTGGCGCGGCGGTGCCAGACGCCGGGTGGGCGACGCGCTGCCGCGTGTCCCTGGCACGAGTTGGGAACACGGCGTCTGCCGCAGCGGGGTCCCGGGTGGGGTGGGGGCGAGCCCAGGCCCCCGCGTGGGGCTGCAGACGGTCCCCCCGCTGCTTGGTTCTGGGGTGCCGGGCAAGGCTGGGGCACCCATGGGTGCTCTGTGTGTGTCCCTGAGCGTGCAGAGGCTCCCGAAGGGCTGAGCCCCCACACCGGGCCCCGGTGCTGCTGTGGGGCCGGGCGGTGGGTTGGCAGTCCCGGTGTGGGGTGCAGAGGCGGCCGCGGGGGGGGCCGGGAGCTGCCGGCGCGGGGATGGATCCTGGAATTAAAAACATTCCAGGAACTGACTTTGAACCAGATAAAATAACAAACGCCGTGAGGAATGTCTCACCCCACCCGCCGGCCGCGGCCCCACGGCGCTCCCCACAGCCTCCCACTGACCCACACGTGTTCACGGGCCCTTGCACACGCGTGTGCACGGGGAGCTCGCAGCCACCGTGCACATGTGTGCACACAGCCCCGGCTGCGGGGGTGTCTGGGGGGTCCCCGAGGGAAGGCTGAGCACCCCTGGGTTGGGTTGTGAGAGTGCACACGCAGCCGGTGTGCAGTGCACACGCGTGGAGCACAGCCGGACACGCGTGGCTGTTGTTTGCACAGCCCATCGCGGGGCAGGGGGTACCCCCGTGTCCTGTCCAACCCCGCGGCCCCGGGGCCTCCCCGGCTCCCCCCGTCTGGCCGGGAGCCGCGGCCAGTGCAGCCCGGCGTGTCTGGGCGGTGACATCACGGGGGCGGCGGGGCCGGGGGCGCGGCGCCAGCCCATCCCATCCCATCCCATCCCCGCGGACTCCCACCCGCCGGGGCTGAGGTCGCAGCGGGGACGGAGCAGCCGCAGGAGCTGCACTGGGAACCGGCACTGGTGTTGCCCTTGCCAGCAACAAAAACCCCAAATCCCCCTTGTCCCCTCCTTTTGGAGAATCCCCCAAAAGCATCCCTCAGSTGAGCTGTTGTGGGAGGGGGCAGCGGCTCAGCCCCCGTCCAGCTGGCCTCCACGGGGGATGGTGCTTAAATGGCCCTGGTGACAATGGCATGGTTGAGGGGTGACCCGCTGTGTGACCCCAGCTCCACGGGGGTCTCGTCCCCACGCCGTGTCCCCGGGCAGGGCAAACAGGGGCTGGTGGGGACACGGGGCCAGAGGGCAGCGCCGGTGCGTCACCGTGTTTACGAGGACCTCGAGGAGCTCTCGTGACGTCCACGCTGGCYCTGCCAGCCCAGGCCCTGCCAGGTGGCACAGTGCCACCCGCGGCCACCGCTGAGATTTTCGGGGCTGGCACGGGGCCATCTGCGCCCCGGTGKCGCGGGGGGCACGGAGCGGGGTGTCCCCTCCCCGGCACAACGCACGGTTCGAGCGGCAGATGGGGCGTGCGCGGGGTTATTTATAGCAGCGGGACCCACAGGTAGCGACGGTGCGTCAGCGCGGTGACGCAGCCCCGGCGACGCTCGGCCGCACGCCCCCGCCAACCGGCTCCCGGGCCCCCTCCCGGAGCCCCCCGGCCTCCAGCACCCGGGAACGGGGTGCAGAGAGACCCCACAATGCGCTGGTCACGGCTGGAGGATGCTCAGCTCTTGGCTGTGCTGTGCGGGGGGAGGGTTGAGTGGGGCATGTGCCTGCAGCGCTCCCAAATCCATATGTGTGTGTGTGTACATGTGTGTGCATATGTGTGCATGTGTGTGCACATGTGTGTATGCATGGTCTCTGAGAGTGGATGCTGTGACTCTGCGTGTCCAAAGCTCTGTGTGTCACTGCGTGTTCTCACTTATGTCACCGCGTGTGCTCAATCGTGTGTCCCTAAGCGCGTGGTGGCGGCGGCGGCGCGGCGTGAATCTGCACGCTCGTGTGTGTATGGGACTTGTGCCCGACCACACGCGTGTGTCCCTGTGTGTTCTGCTCCGTGCACACGCTGCGTGTGTGGCCGTGGCGTGTCTCTGCGTGTGCCGGTGGCCGCGGTGGCCGGGGGTGACTCAGCCCCCAGGCAGCCCAGGAATGCCCCCTCCCCACCCCCTCCCCGCCCCTGGCCTGTGCTGGGAACGGGCTGTCCTGGGGGACGGTGACACCCAGGGCTGACCCAGACCCTGCTGGGAAGATGAGGCGGTGCCCCCCTCCCGCCCCGCTCCCCCCATCCTGCCCCCCCTCCCATCCTGCCTTCTGGGAACCGCTTACAGGGGCGGAGGTGGGGGGTCAAGGCGGGCTGGGCAGGGCTGGGGCCTCGCGGCTGGCAGGGAAGGGGCACGGAGGGGTTCAGGCTCCCCCCGGGATACCCCCGCTGTGTCCTGGGTACCTCGGAGACAGCCCGGGGCTGGGTCCCCTGGGGAGTGCAGCTCCCACCCATGACCAGGGCCGGCCCTGGGGTACCCAGGCCGGGGGTGCACGAGGTAGGGTCCAGCTTTGGAGCCCCCCGGCCATCGGGGCGCCGAAGTCTGGGGCTGTCCCGGGCCGGGGGCACTGTCGGTCCCTACCCCGTTCCCCTCTGCCCGCGGATCCGAGCCCGGTGTTTCCCCCGACCCGCCGGACCCCTGCCCGCCGCGGCGGCAAAACCCGGCCCGGATTGGGGGACAGGGAGCGGGACGGCACCGGGCACCCCGCGAGTTCCAGCTCGTGGGGGGGGCGGGCTCGGCCTGGCGGCGGGGCTCCGCTCCGTACTCCGTCTCGGGCTTTCCGCGCTCCCGGCCCCGCTCGTTCATTCATAGATCGCGCGCGCTCCCGGCCCATTCATCCCGGCGCGCGGGGAGCCCCGTTACCATGGCAACGCCCCCCTCCCGTTCCCACCGCACTGCCGGAGCGCGGGGGGGCCGGGGCCGCTCCGGGGTCCGTGTGCCCCTGTTTGTGTGTGTGGGGTGGGGACGATCCTGGCGACAATAGCCCGGGGGGCTGCTCCCGGGGGTCCCCTCGTTCGCACGGCTGCAGGCGGGAAGGGAGGGGGTGGTCTCCGGCCGGCTCAGCCCCGCCGAGGTCCGGGCAGCGGTTGCCACGTAGGCGGGGGCGGCCCCCCTTCGTCCCCCCGGGCTGGGGCAGGAGCCCGGCCGCGGCGGTTTCCATCGTGGGCCGGGCTTGGCGCAGCACAACCTTGACCTTCCGTCCCCACCCCCCCCCACACTCCCACCCCACCCCCGTCTCTGTGGTCGTGGCATTGCGTTCCGGCTCTGCAGAGTGCAATTTCCTCCCCCCACACCCACCAGAGTGTTGGGGACCCCCCCAGAGGGGCGGGGTGCAGCGAGTGCCAGCAGATGCGAGCTGGCAGAGAGGGTGTCCCAGTCCTGCGTGTGAGGGTGGGTGCAGGTCACACGTGTGCACCCACGGCTGTGTGTGCAGGGGTTGTGCAGACCCTGCTGCCATCCTTTTGTGCACCCCAGGTGTAGCTGTGTGAGGAGGACAGATGTGGTGCCCTGGGTACCGTTTGCACAGGGAAGTGTGTGGGTGGTGGCACAAAGCTCTGGCATGCAGCAGGGGCACAGTGGGAAGCTGCAGCTGGACAAAGCTTCCCCACGGCCTYTTCTTCCTCTCCAGGGCATCGGGASTGAGGAGCCACAGCCACAGGTGSAGGAAAAGCTGCTGCTCCAGCCCCACAGGTGACCCCACAGATGTACTCCAGCCCAGGGAACAAAATACCAGTGTGACAGGGCATGGGGCTGAGCACGGATCCTGTCATGGTTGTGCTTTGCACTGATGGGTTCTCCCGAATTTGTGCATGTGAAGGACATGCACAAATGTTGAGAGCCCGCGTGTGTGTGTGTATGCACACGTATGTTGGTGCTCGGGCCCATCCGTGTGTGTGTTTGCACCGATCCCCGGGCCGGGGCGGGTGTGCAGGGCCCCCCTACCCGCGGGGGTTGCCCTCACATGCAGCCGTGTGCGCGTCGCGGGCTCCGCACGCCGGGCCCGGGCGCCTGGCGCTGCCGGGATGACTCACGGGCTCGCAGAGGAAGCCGTGACTCAGTCCTGGATTCCTGCCGCTCCCCACCCCCCGGCCGCTCCGGCCATCGCGGCCACGTGGAGCCCGCGGGACCCGCGGCCGTCCCGGTGGGACGCGGGTGGGGGTGCTGGGGGTCCCCGTGGGGCTGCTCGGAGCCGTTCTAGAGGAACGTGCCCCTTTCCTGGGCCGTGGGGACCGCAGGGTCGCTGGGAAGCGGTGCCTCCAGGCGTGCAGCAGGAGGATGCCCCGGGCTCGGGGTGGCACCGCGCACGCCCCAGCTCCTGCCCCAGCTGGGTGCGGGGTTCCGGCTGGGGCACGTTTCCCGGCTGTCTGGGGCGGCTCCGGCTGTGCCACCCCCGGGCAGCGGTGCCAGGTGCTGCCCCGAGCTCCAGCCCGAGGGGCTCCTCTCTGCACGGGGGGCCGGAGCTGCTCCACCTGCCCCGGTTTGCCATGGATCTGGGCTGTGGATGCAGCTCCACCTGCCCCTGGCGCTCAGCCACCGCTGGCATCGGGCTCTGCAGCTGCTCTGGCTGCCAGCCCAGTGCTGGGCAAGGGTCTGGGTGTGCCACAGATCATGCAGGAAGTACTGTGGACCTGGGCAGGGGACAGGTGGCTGCAGAGGGAGGTGATCAGTGGTGCCATGTGATGCCCGGAGCACCATGCCACAGCAGTGCCCAGGGCGCTGTGCTGGCGGTGCCACCGAGTGCCCAAGGTGCGGTGCCGTGGCACGGGCAGCCTCTGTGAGTCAGAGCAAGGTGCAGCAGCTGCCCCCTCGCTGCTCACCGTTCCCAGGCCCCGCTCRCCAGATTCACTTTCGCAATGACTGGTGCAGCCACCCTGGCTCTGCCGAGCTCGCCCTGACCCACTCTGCCCACGCTGCCTGTGGCCTCCTGCCCCACGTCACCACCCATGACCCGACACGGTGCTGCTGCTGCTGCTGCTGCTGCCCTGAGCCAAACCTCCCTAACCCCAGCTCTCACCCAGGAGCTGCTGAGCACGGCAGCATTTTCCTTCCTGAACCGACCCCATGTGTTGCTGTGGGGCTGCAGCCCCTCGGTAGGACTGGGGCAGGTGGCACTGAGGGGTCATGGCCRGTGGTGAATCAGCACAGGCAGGTGTGGACGGGGACACGGAGACACGGGGACGGGGACGCCTTGATCGGGGACACCGTGATCRGGGAATGACTCATGTGTTAAACAAACAAACAGGCGAGTCCGTGTGAAGCTGTGCCGGCAGCTTCCTCCGCGCCCCAGCACCGAGGAGCTGCCGGTGCACCCTGGTCATTGATCCCCCACCGTGGGCACGGCACCGGTGCCACCACACAAATGAACAGGTCACCCTTGCCCTGCAGCCAGCAGGATAGACCTGAGGGTCCCAGAAGAGGAGCAGAGGCTGAAAGGTGTTGATGATTGCAGGGATCTCCAAATASCTGCCTTTTGCCCTTCCTGCAGGAGCTGCAGTGGCCGAGGCTGGGCAGGCACCTGGCTCTGGCATACGGGGATTTCCAAGGTCCACTCTCACCTGGGGTGGTGCCACAGCCTCTCCTTGGGCCAGCAGGTGTAAAACCCAGCCATAGGGAACTGCCCAGCTCACAGCATGGCCGGCTTGTCTGGGCACCCTGTGGCTTGGCCCTGTGCCCGCTGGGCTGGGAGCAAGCTCTGGGGTGGCAGCTGCCTGCCTGGCTCTGGCTCATCCTGTCCTGCAGCCCTTGACCTGCAGGTCCCATCACTGAGCCCATTCTGTGTGTTCTCAACCCAAAAGTACTTCCCCRGGCCCTGCTGCAGCCAGGGCACAGCCAGTGTGTGTTTGTTGTTGGGGGGCTGTGAGTGATGCTGTGTCCCAGCACAGTGTCCATCATGTCCCCAATCCTTGGTGGGACTGTGCCACCACTGCCAGCAAATCTGAGTGTGACCTGGGACCTCGTGCACACACGCAGCCAGAACGTCAGGAATGTTTTGTGGTGAGGCTGGAAAACGGTCAGTCGCTTACTGGATTTTTTTTCCACCCGTTCTGCTGTGGGTTTGGCYGGGGGCCCGGGGCGGGTGCGGGGGGTGGGTGTGAGCAGGCATGTGATGAGCCGGGTGTGACGGGGCTGGCGAGAGCTGCGAAAGTGCTGAGCTGGTRTGAACCCGCCATCCCATCCCCATCTCCTCCTCTCCAGCCCTTCCTGCAAGAGCTGCAGGGAAGATCCCTGCTGGGTGCAGGGTGTGGGCAGCTGTGCCCATCCCCATGGCATCCAGGCGCCTCAGACAGGAGGGAGAGCCTGTGAGGCCGAAGGYTGCAGGGCTCGGGGTCAGTGCAGGTGCCCTGAGTGCTCCTGCCTTGCTGTGGGGGACAGGGCAAGGAGCCCACACTGGGTGGGGATGTTACTGTTCCAGGAGYCTCTGAGCTGCTTCCCCTTCCCCATGGTGAGTCTGTGGGACCGGCGTGAGCGTGTCCTGCCTGGAGCCACATGCTGAGTCAGGGACAGGACAGGAATAGAGTCGGGTGCCTGAGTCACGGCCCACATGTGAAACAAGCAGCACTTCCCCAGGAAGGGGGAACCCCGCAGCCCTGGCAACCCCTGGTACGTGTTGGCCTGGCACTTCCCTGCGATCAGGGTCCCTCACTCCTGGATTGTCCCTGGTCCCCTTTGGAGCTGGGAGCTGCTGGCTGTGTCCCTCACTGCTGTCAGCAGCCACAAGGACACGAGATCAGGCAGAGATGCAGGCAGGGAACAGCTGCCACACCAAGGACCCTCTCCCTGTGCCCACAGAGGGCACAGAGCCCCCCGCCAGACCCCAGGGGGTGGGAAAACCTTGGGGAAGGTGTGTAAGGAAGAGCCAGAGTACACAGCCACGCTCATCTCAGCTCCACTCACACACGTGTGTGCACAATGCACCCCCACACACGCGTGTGCATCACTCTGCGAGTGTGACAGCCCATCCTGCACCCCAGCCCCCCCAGCCATCCGTCTGTCCGTCTGTCCCCCGCCAGCTCCCACAGAACACCCCTCCCTCCCGCCTCCCCCGGAGCGCTTCCGCAGTGTCTCCATTGATAAATCTGGAGCGTTGCCACGGCGACGCTGCAATGGGGCGCAGCGGGTGCGGGGCTGCCGAGGGGCCCAGGCCCACGGCGGGGTGAGAGGGGGGCTGGCTGGATCCACGCGTGGCATTGTACACACGTGAATTCCCAGGTGTGTGTTGCACACGTGTGTGCGGTGCCGGTGCTGAGTGTGCATGCCTGTCTGGGTGTGCACATACATGCAAGAACTGACGTGTGCTCTGTATGTGCAGGACTGTGGGGACTCAGAGACCCCAGCACTGGTTCATGGGGCCCTTGGCACTGTCTGGTTCTTCTTGCAGCAGTGCCAGGAGGGAAACTGAGGCACTGGCGGCATGGGGTTCACCATGCCACAGACGGTCACTTGGGGACAGGGGATCTCAGGGACAGAGGGACCTCGCAGTGCCACCACCTCTGACCCTCCCTGYCCAGTGCTGGGTTCAGCAAGCACTGTCACACCCCGGTGTGCCATCGTGCACGTGTGGGTCTCAGTGGGCAGGTGACCCCACACACACGTGACAGCAGCCCCTGCACCGGTATGGGGTGCAGGTACCCATGAGTGTGTGTGTGTTCCTGCACATGTGTGTTCTGTGTTTGTGTGTCCACGTGTGTGCACGGCCCCAGGGAGGGGCTGGGGGTCCCAGCAGTGTTTGGTGACTGCACCGCACAGGCAGTGGGACCCCACTGGGGGGGCTGCTGGAGGTCTGGGCTGGGTGTGGGGTGGGGGCTCTGGTGCACATGGGGAGCTGGGGGAGGGGGCACAGAACTCTGGGACCACCCACTGCCTCCAGCACAGACCCCGGGCTTAAACCCTGTGAGCAGCTCTGCGTGAGCCTGGAGGTACTCGGGCAGGCAGTGCCCGTCCCCAGGCAGATCCTGCCTCTCCCTGCACCCCCGGCCAGGCCACCCACGGCCACTGCACTTGGGGGTCCACGTGGGGAGCCCACGTCTGCCGCGGCCACACGTGTTCAACCCTGCGGACGTGGGCAGAGCCCGATGCTGCTGCTGGTGGGATCGTGGGGTGCTGAGGGGTGCTGGGTGCCAGGATCAGCTCCGTTTGCAACCAGGAGCTGGGGGGACGCGGGCAGGACCCCAGGGCACGGGGTGACACGGGGTGACACGGGGTGGCACGGGGTTGGCAGCGAGCAGAGCGTGGCCGTGGCACACCCGTGAGCGGTGCGGGCACACGCGTGCGGTGCCGCGTGGGCAGGATCGGTGCGTGTAGCGTGGCTGCCCTCTGCTGCCACGGCCACGGCAGCGCTCAGCACCCCGGGCCCCGTGGGACGCTGCCGGGGGGCCGCGGTYGGGACCCTCTGGGTGCCGAACAATGGCAGCTCTCTCTGCCASCCCCCGGCCCACAGCAGAACTCCCCGGGCTGGGGTGAAGGACTGCCCGTGTGAGGGAGAAGGGGAGTGGGCTCTGAGATGGTGTTAAAGATTAAATCCCTCTCCACCCTGCACCCCCCCCAGTTGGGATGGGGTCATGCAGCARCCGCGAGGGAATGAAGCATTTTCTGGGCTTTTAAAGCCATGGGGAAGCGGCTCAGCCTGGGGAGKGCTGGTGTCAGTTCTTGGTGGCCCCCGCTGCTTTCGGGGGCGTGGGGCTGGCGTGGATCCTGCAGCTCCATCCCATCCTCCATCCCGCTGCGTTGGGAAGCAGGTCACGTCCAGCTCCCGGCACGGCAGCGATGCCGGGGGAGCTCAGCTTTCTGGGGCAGCTCCGGGCTGCTGGGAGCAGCCAGCTGCCGCTTCCAGMGCTTTTGGGGATTGTGGGAGGAGGATTTCCAGCGGCGCGGGGCTACGTGGCACTGCCATCCCAGGGATGTGGCAGGGGGGAGCTCAGCCCCCGCTCCCCTTCAGCTCACCCCGATGGGCGCTGGGGGTCTTGGATGCTCTGGCAGGAGCATTGCCCAAGCCCCCCAAAAAGCTCCTCGCTCCAGGAATCGCTCCCTCATCTCAGGGCGGCTGTGCTGGGTGGCACCAGYCTGCGCAGTGCCAGGATCCGGCCCTTCCCTGTGGAACGCCCGGCTCCCAGGGCAGGTGTGGTGCTGCTGGAGGCACAGACGCTGCCTCTACCTGCCCCCATTCGGATCAGCGCGAGGGGGGAGAGCGGGGGAACTTTCCCGACTCGTTTCCCCACCTTAAGGGGAAAAAAAGGAGTAGGAGTCGCATGACTTGGAGCTTCCCGAGAGGCAGCGCGGGGAGAGAGAGTGACCCAGGGAGCCAAGAATCTGCTCCGCTGTCGTGTCTCATTCCTGCTCTGCGGCGCGGGGCTGGGAGAGGTTGGGTTACGGGAGGCGCGGAAAGGGGACGGTGCAGGATGAGCTCATGCGAGGGCGCGGGAACCTTCTGGGCAGGAAAAAAACGTTGATGCTGCAGTTCAGGGATTTCTGCAATCGCGGCTGTTCCCGCAGATCCCGGCTCGCTCCGCTGGGCCGGCCCTCGTGCCGATGGCAATAAAATCACTCGGGGAGGGCTGTGGGGCTCAAGGTGATTCACGTGCCCTTGCAGGGAAAACAGCAGCACACAGCGATTTGCTGAGGAGCAGAGGGAACAAGGGGGCCACAGGGCTCTTGGGGGGACACCGGGGTTCTGGGGAGCTGGACCAAACACCACCCTACATGGGATTATGGGGGGTTGTGACACCACCAGCCCCACTGCAAATCGTGGCAGCAAACCCCAACATGAGGCAGTGCCTGAGGGAGTTCCTGGATGAGCCCAAAGGGTTTGGAAAAGCTCCAGTTTCCGTCAACACCTGGGCTGGCCCCCCTCTGTGTGTACTTTACCCCTTGCTRGGGAGGGATACCATGTTCCTGATTCCTGGCAGCTTTTGCCCTGCAGACTGTGATAAACCCCTCCCGTGTCCCCAGCCCTCTGTCCCACAAGGTTGCTCRGTGTCAGGCGGTCAGAGGCTGTTTGTCCTGTCCTTGGGTAGCATCTCCTGCCCTTAAGAACTCAATGCTGCAAATACTCTTAGATGATGATTAATGAGCGCTTATATAACCGAGCTGAGTCCTTAATGCAGCCGGGAGGGTGACAGGAGGGAAGGTGGGAGCGAGAAAYTGCACGTCGCTGCTGCTGCYGCTGCTTTTCCCACACCAGAGCAGCTGCCCTCCATGCAAGGGACCCCTGGCAGATGTAGGGGAGAGCCCACCCACAAGGAAGCAGCTGGGGCAGCCCCCACCTGGGTTTTACAGACAGTTTTGGATCCCGTGGGAAGAGAGGGGACGGTGCTGCTGCCCTGAACCATGTTGCCCATGGCATGGCTGGGCTCTCCAGTATGRCAGGGCTGGGAGGTGAAGGGTCTGTGCTGGAAAAGCATTGATGTGTGACMGTGGCTGGAATGTTGTGCTGGTGAGCTGGAGGAAAAGGGGGAAAATCCYACAGCAACACTTTGGTGTGGCCCGTGAGGGGTGATGGGGCCGCTGCCAGAGATGCCTGGTGCAGTTGTTTCTAAATTTGGCTGTGTTTGGGCAGGTAGGAATGGTCTGACACACAGGATTTGCTTTTCCATAACCTAGCTGGGAAGYACCAGCTCTGATAAAGCTGCTGCTCAGCGCCAAGGCAGTTACATGGTTACCATGGTTACCGCATGCTTATTTTCACCATTTTCCTCACCTCAGCCGGGGTGCACCGGCATTCCCAACCCTGAATCCCCCCTGACCTCAATAGGAGTGCACCGGCATTTCCCAGCTCTGAATCCCCCCCGACTCCAGCTGGATGTGCCGGTATCTCTGATCTCAAATCCCCGCTGACCTCAGCTCATTTCCTAATTCTCCAATTTGGGTATCCCGACTCTGCTGTGACCCCCCCTCAGGGCAACATGTGCCGACCCTGATTTCGTGCACCTTTTCGCTGTGGATCCGATCCCGCTGCTCCCTCTGGATCCTTCTGCACTTTGTGGGTTCCATCCCCCCGCTCTCTGTGGATCCGATCTCCCCAACTCGCTACGGATCTTACCCCTGCGGATCCTGTCCCCCCGCTCCCCGTGGCTTTGTCCTACAACCCGGTAAATCCCGGTCACAGGGAAGCGCAGCGGCCGCGCTCCTCGCCATGGCAACGGCGGGATTGCGTCAGGGCTTTTCTTTCCAACTGCAAAGCTGGATGAGCAACTCCCTCAGGGACAGTAGTAAGGGAGGAGGGAATATTCTTTTCCCTGGGGCGCTTTGGGACTGCCAGTTCCCTAATCCAGCCCTGGTTTGGTGTTTTGCTCCTTGCTTCCAGGTCTAAGGCCAGACGTGCTGGGAACAGTGAGGGCTCCCGTGCCAGGGACAACGTGCTGGGAAAACTCCGTGTGCCTTCCCTGTGGCACCTCCCTGCTCGTGGTATAAACTGATCTTGCAGGGAAACCAGGAAGGAGCCAGAGGATTGGTGATCAATGGGGTGGAGGCTCAGGGATAAACCCTGCTTCAGTCCAGCCTCAYATTCTCTCCTTTCCTGCAATCCCAGCAAAAACAAAGGCAGAGGAGGCGGCTCTTGCRCCGTGCAGGATGTGCTGGGGCGTGCAGAGCTCCCCCTCCGCCGCGCCTGGCAGCAGGGAGGGTGGTCCCAGGGGCTTTGCCGAGGCTCAAGGGCAGGAACSTTGGGGGCTGCCTGGATGTTTTTGTTCCCTCCCAGCCCCCAGAGCACAGAGAGTGGCACCCACTGCCCTGTCCTCCCCCAGGGCATTCCCCTCCCCAGGCTTGGCCCGCGGCAGCACCACCGGAGGAGCTGCTTTGGGATTTGGGAACCTCATCAGAGCAGTGCCCGGGGCGGGGGCTGCCCTTGGCTCTCCAGCAGGTGCTGGGGCTGCTGAGCAGGTTTGGGCTTGGCTGCTGCATGGCTCTGGGCRATTCTGTGTGCCCTGGAAACGGGCTGTGAGTGCAGAGATTGAGAAAAGTCCCTACAAACACCACAGCAAGGTGGGGACCCCCAGAGAAGAGCCCCTGGCGCTGTAAAAGGAGCTGCGCGGCTGTGGGATGTGCTGGAAGCAGGAGAAAGGTTCATTTTGATGTGGGAATGGCACGGGGTGGGGGCAGGAGGGCAGCACAACTCCGATCACAGCTCCCCCACAGCATTTCCATGTGGCACTATCCCTGCTGCGCTGCTGGATGGGCGGCACTTCCAGGAAATCAGATTTGCATTAACAGGATGTTTGGTCCTACAGCCTCTGCCCTTGAAAGCTTTAMAAAGTGGGTGAAAAAAACATCAGTCAGGTGTGGAGGGATTGCTTGAAACAACTCCAGGTGATCCGTGAGGTCCTTCCAGCCTCTGGTGATTCACGATTTCCCATGGCTGCACCTGAACACACACAGAGCTCCGCTCTGGAGCGGATATTTGCACTCCCTAAGGAAGTGCCGGCACTTTTGCCATATTGGGTCACTGCAGCCACAGCCCTGCTCACAGCCAGCTCTGGGTGACAGAAACTGSGGCTYAGCCAGRRAAAACACCCGYGRGTGCTCAGGGYTGGAACTCACACAGGAGTGAACTCWGCGTCTCTATTTGGGACCCCTGGCCAGGGCCCYGCTGCTGCAGGAGGTTTCCTTTAAAGATGTCAATCTTGGGCTGTTTCATTGCTTAATTAACTGCCCTAAAGACTGGTGCAACCTGCCAGGTGAGCTGCCTGCCTGGCTGCTCCCAGTGCTGCTCCCAGCCAGATCCCATGGTACATGTCTGAGGAGTAAAATCCCAGTGAATCCCACTGTTTGTCCCTCGAGGTTTGCAGCAGGGTTAGCGTTGCTCCTCTCACAGCATCCCAGGCTGGGAAATGGCTCCGTGCATCAAGGTCACTTTTTTCCGCCCTCATCACGGACCAGAGAMGCTCACGTTAATGGGTCTCTAATTTAATCAAAATGCTGCGCCTGTGATTGCAGGGCCGGGATCTTTTCCTCTCTTGAAGGGCAAAAATCAATTTGCAATAACAGCAGATGAGTCTCCTCGCCTCTTTGGGCCTAGGAAAGTGAGTACATTTTTTCATGGTAGGAAAATAATAATATTGGCTTGGTCTRTCATCAATATTGGTGTTTTTTAATGTGCTTTTGAGCACTTTGGTGGCAGCATCCTGTCCCTGTGGCCCTGTAAGCTCAAAAAAACCACTAATGTGGTGCCTCTGGGTTTTATAATTATTGTATATCCTGTGTACAAACAGCCCTTTTCCTGCAGATCCCAATGGAATMATAACAAATCAGGGAGGAAAAGCCTTATTTCCACGCTCTGGGTGGCAGGGAATGGGTGATCACAGAGCAATCACAGGCAGGTTTCTTTGCATCACYCCGTGGTTTGTTTTTCCTTTTCTCTGGTCACCAGAGAGTGGTGATTTCTGTACTCCAGGGGTTTTCTTCCGTGCAGCCGGGCTCTGGACAGGACACACATGGTGACACCATAACCCTGTCCTTACCATATTTCCTTCCTCTGTTTTCTTCACACTGCTGTTCCCTCCCATCCATCTCCTCCTCTCCAATCTATTTCTTCACGTGCGTCTCCTCTCCAGTGTTTCCAAACACTTTTCTASGTGAGATTGTAATTACTGTATGAAACACTGAAAGTTTTTATTTTTAGGCCTTTCAAAGCTGTGTAGCCTCTCACTGAGACACGTCTTTGGCTTTGCCAGTTTCCTCTTTCAAAACGGAACCTTTTACTGCTGAAAGCATTCTCACCTTCCTCAAACCTCGGGGTGGGCTTTTGAAGATTTCAATAGAARATGGGCTGAGCGAAAACCTTTTATTTTGTAAGGAAACTTTGTTGCATTGGCTCTCCCAAGTGCGTGTGGGACAACACTAGGAGGCGGCTGAAGGGATCATTCCCCGTGGGACGCGGAGGAGGCCGGCCGCTCCGGGGGCCGGTTKGCGGGGACAGGACRGGTCCCCTGAGCGGGGCGGTGACCGGATGGGCCGCAGCGGGAGGAGCCGCCGGGGCCGGGCCGGGGGCAGCGCTCGGCGCCCAAGATGGCGGCGGCCCCTGAGGCGCCCCTTTGTCTGCGGCCGCCGCCGTAGAGCGAGAAGGGCGCGAAACTGGGGCAGCGTGGCCACGCCCCTTTCCTCCAAAGGGGCGGGGCGRCCTCGCCCCCCAGCCAATCAGCGGCCTCCACTTCCTTCCCTCTCACAGGGGCGCTCCCGCCCGCCTCCTCACGGGCAACCAATGAGCGCCGTCCTCCGCGCCACGCCCCCACGTGGGTGGAGGRGGCGTGGCCACGCTGTGGTTTTGTTTGCGCGCCCCTCCCCTCGCCCTCCGCCGCGGTTCATTAATATTAATRACATCCCGCCCAATCGGGTGGTGCAGCGGCGGCAGCGCTTTGGTGACGTGTCGCCCCGCCTTGCAGTGGGGTTCATCTGCATATTCATGAGATGGGCGGGATGAGGCGCGGGCGTTTATAAGGCGCCGCCCCGCCAGGCTCGCCGTACATTGCGCTGARGCTTTGAAGTGTTCTCTGGACCCCGCACCGTCCGGGCATCGGTGAGC
>NW_026623550.1:667473-693836 GCF_030028575.1 Malurus melanocephalus
TCATTGGAGCAAGTCTTCTCTAAATATGGACAGATTTCTGAAGGTGAGACTGCAGAGCCAAGCTGGGATAGTTTCCCTTAATCTGTTACATTTCCCTGGYGCTGATKAGWTTTTCCCCACCTCTCCTTTTCACAGTCGTGGTGGTGAAAGACAGAGAGACTCAGAGATCCAGAGGTTTTGGCTTTGTTACTTTTGAAAACATCGATGATGCAAAAGACGCGATGATGGCCATGAACGGAAAGGTGAGGAGGCTCAGGAGCTGATTCTTTATTTCCAGTAACGTAGAAAAGGAAACAGGAGAGGTGTGCTGCTGTTCAGTCTGTGGAGAAACAGATAAATGCCCRTGTYTTGAAAGYGTGAAAYGTTACAGATATAAGAAATCTGGTSATAYGAATTTACRTGCAAGTGTATATTAAGAGYRTAAACTTGCCTGAGTATAAARTTCCATGATAGAACCTGCATGACTGAAATAGTGACTTCATGGGAATTCSTGCAAATAGAATTAYTGTATCAATTTTCTTGCCTAGCTGGCCTAGTTGTGGCATGAAATACCCGTTTATTTTATGAGAAGCAGTAAATCCTGGCACTGCTTAGCTGATTATGAAGGCGTGCAACTCRTTCTACATGTGCTTTGCTATTTAAATATTTAGATTTGGCTAACTGTGGTTCTGTTTTAGTCTGTAGACGGGCGTCAGATCCGRGTTGACCAGGCTGGCAAATCCTCTGAGAACAGATCCCGTGGCTACAGAGGGGGTTCCTCAGGGGGCAGGGGTTTCTTCCGCGGAGGCCGAGGCCGGGGTCGTGGCTTCTCCAGAGGTGAGTGCATGGGGGTCAGTCACACTGGATGGAGTGGGTGTCATTTGTTAGAATGCTTTAAAAAAACCCATTTCCATGTATTTCCAAGGAGGTGGAGACAGAGGCTATGGCGGCAGCAGATTTGATTCCAGAAGCGGAGGTTATAACGGTTCCAGAGACTACTATAATAGCAGGTAAGGGCTCAGCCAGCGCTGAGGGTCGTGGGGAAGCCTTGGTGGATGTCAAAGCAGCGGAGAAGCAGTTGAGCAGCTGTAAAGCAGATGCTGTTTGTCCYGCAGGAGTCAAGGTGGCTATGGGGACAGGAACTCAGGAGGCTCCTACAGAGACAGCTACGACAGTTACGGTAAGTCCTGCTTCGAGCGGGAGCGCTGAGTCCGTGTGCTGTAGGAGCTCTGAAGCTGCTGAGCCTGAGCCTGGAGCTGTGCAGGCTCAGGCTGTGGACGTGGTGGTGCCGGGAGATTGTAATGTAATGCATGTGCAGGAGTTGCTCGAATCTAAGGCAAAGCAAGTGTTTAAAAAAAAAAAAAAAGGTGTTCTGAAGCCCAAACTCGGCTGCCCTAACGCACTGACCCGCGGGTGGGGGATCTCAGTAGCCAAGTAGCCGTAGCCTCGGAATAATGCAAAGGGAGTAAAATGCTGGAACTTGTCTTTGCTTCAGTGCCTTTACAATTGTGCCTGCTTCTTGTCCTCAGCTACACACAACGAGTAAAAATCCTTCCTGACTCAAGATCGTCCTTCCAATGGCTGTATTTATAAAGATTTTTGGAGCTTCGCTGAAATGGTTATTGTGTAGTACATCTACTTGTATTTTCACTTTTGTAGTATTATCAGTTCTGATCTTGTCACACACAGCCTGGCAGCTTCTGAGACGAGACTGTCTGATTAGACTGTCTTGGAGAAAGCTCTGCTTTCAAGTGGTTTTAATCTTTTTTGAAAGCACTTCAGATTTTATTTTATTCTCCATGAATGAGCCAAGGTGTTCGGTTTTGTTTTTTTTAAAGTTGGGGCCCCAATTCAGTTTCTTTTGAGCTAGAAAGGACCTTGTACCGATGTTCACTGGAAGCTGAACAAGCTGTGGACTTTTTTCTTTTTTTTTTTAAGTGCATTACCTTCGTCTTTTGTAACATTCCTTTAGTGTAGCAAGGTAGGAATGCAGCCTGGGTTCCGTTGGAAGGCAAACCACCTTGATATATCTAAAGAGAAACGTGCTTGTATGTTCAACCCGCATAACGGTATTTTTACTGTTGTAACGATGTAAATGACCCAGAACTAGACTTGCAAACTTACCATAAAGAGGTTCTTGAAAATGTTTATTTATATTGTCCTTTTTTACTGGAAGAAATATGCATATTCCATTGCTGTTGTATTTGAAGTGGTAAAGGATTCCTGTATACAGTTTTCTTTGGCTTTACGAAGCCTATTAAAAGACCGTCTGAAATGAACTCTGCTCCTGACATTTACATTTCATTGCACAACACAACCCTTGGAGATGAAGAACAGTCTTGGGAGCGAGAGGAGGAGATTAGGGACAGTGGCAGAGCCAGCCRGACGACTAACCAGGCGCTGGAATTTAAATCCTTAAATCGGTCTTGACATCTGAATTGGCCAACAAATCTCACATAAAATGGTCAAAAATTGTCTATAGAGGCTGGAAGCACAAACCTGAGGGTGTGCTAGGAGCAAAGTGCAGTCGGAATGTTAGGAAGGATAATGGATGTTTCCTCAAAATCTGCTKTAGCCTACACTGGGAAGCTGTAGAGAAAAGCAAAGTGCTGTAGTCCCTGGGCTGTTCCCTGCGTGCCGAGCGCGTGTGCGATGGTAGGGGAATGCCGGGCTTAGCTTAGCTGTGTCATTGCTTACAAGTTCTAAGAATTCTTTGCTAGCAAATGGAAACTGCAGTGTCCTTGGAGAAAAGAAGTGTTGTGCCTCCAACAGAAACCTCTGAGACGAGAGCTGCTCTCTTGGCTAGTTCATATGTGGAAATAGTCCTGTAATTCGAGGTAACTCCTTTTGCTCATGTCCGCATCCTTCCTCTTGTTGAGAGCTCATTTGAAAGTCTAATGTACCTGTGAAATATTCCTTTTGACAATTTTGGTCAGCTGCTGGAAAAACGTTAACCCATGCCGTATGCAACCTTTGGCTTGTGGCACACCTTGAGTTCCACAGATCAGAGTTGGGCATGCAGCCGTGTCTTGCTGTAGGTACGGAAGCAAGATGGGAACGAACTCCCTGACTCGATATGTGTTCATCTATTGAGACTCTTCCTAGACCTTCATTAAGTTGCTCACTTTAATTGTAGCTTTCTTTGCCATCCTACTTGTTGCCATTAACTTTTTCCCATGGCCCACACTTCCTAAGCAGCCATGTYCAAGTGTTAACTCTCTGCTTAGGGGATCCAATCCATGGGCTGGCTGAGCACGGGCAGCAGCCGGCCCGGAAMAGTTTTCCCAGACTGTGCTTTGTGGTGTGATGGGTTCAGCGATGGCTTGTGAGACCCTCGTGCGCTGTGAGCTGTGTGGGGAGGTTGGGGGTGAATTTAGTCTCTGCTCAGAGCTTYCTGTTAATGCCTCTCTGCTTTGGCAGGCTGAAGGGACCTGGCACACACCTCGGAGGCCAAGCGGATCCTGAGGGACCAGAGCTGCGTTCCAGGGATGCAGGAGCAAGTTTGCCAACCAGGTAACAGCCCTTTCCTGAGCTTTTTTTCTCTTTTTTTTTCATAGCCTTGAGCTCCAGTAGCCCTATTAAATTTCTGTATCTTTATCTCCCTGCCAACTCTCTTGTTTCTATTTCATTTCAGCACTGAGACACGTCAGAGAAGACAGAAGGACAAACAAATCGAGGAGATGMAGAGCTCAGAGCAGTGGTGTTGCTCATTTTTATATGGATCAGTTGAACCAAGTCAATCAAGCTGGAATAAAACACTGAAATGTGAAAAAATTATTATCTCTTGTCCTTTTTGTGGGAAATAGGATATTTTTGGCAAAAGTATTTGGTGCACAGCCCAGTTCAGAGAATTGCTRTGGTGCTTGAAGGTGGATACATTTGGCTCTGAGCCAATTGATGCATGATCCTCATGGAAAATGAGGTCTRTTTGGTAGTTAAATCCCAAAAATAYRGCAGTTCARTAATGAGGATTTGGGAGAGGCTGATAACTGAGTTTTTGGCAGGAGATTGCAGGGTGAGAGCAGTGAGAGGTTTTGATGATCTCAGCTGCTCCTGCCCATTTTTTGTGTTAAAGAACCGTTGATTGCTTCATCCCACCCTTTTCTCCCCTTTTTTTTTAAACTGATAAACTCAGAATTTGGTGATGAACTCAAAAGCCCCAAGGACTTGATGCCCAAGAGCCATCAGCTCCCAATTTCCCACTGATAAGAGTCTCCAGACATTCCTGCCTGCAGGAGGGGATTATTGAGCTCACTTCACAAAACCTACTTTTCCTCCTTTAACCTTTTTCAAATTATCTAAGTGAGCAGCATTTAAAAAAAGCAATCAGCCATGACACACTTCTGGGGGTTGTATTGAGCAATTCACCAGTGAGGATTYTTTGCATGTTAATGCGGGAGGATATTAAATATAATGAAGGATGAGGAGTGTGTGAAGTCTTYGCTGATAAAAATGCAGTCAGGTGAGGCTTAAAATGAATTCAGGCTGAAAATACTTACAAATAATKCTTTGTAAGACCTCCCTAAATAGGATGCTTAGACGCAGGCAGTAATAATGAATAGGTGCRAAAATAGACCCTGGTTGGAGGTGCTGTTATTTTTGGCATTGCTAATTATGGCAATGAGTTAATGATGTCTTGCTGGGAGGGGTGAAGAAGTCGCTGGATCCGGGGGCTGGATATGGAATCCAGTGGCGTCATCCGGAAGGTGTTTGGGTGCCGTGGGTCTGACGTGAGCTCGGGTGACCCAGTTTTAGCCAAAATGCCCTTTTTTTTTTAAAGTAAGCCCGGTGTGTCCAGGCAGCTTGAGCCGTTCCTTGGGKAAACGGGGGAGTGGAACGCGGCTGAAGGGCGTGATTGAGCCCTGGTCAGCCTTAAGAAGCTGCGAAAGAACAAGGGAGGGGTTTGGAATTCTTGAAATCCTTAAAATGCTCCCGTTTTTATCTGCGTTCACCCTGGGGCGGGAAAGGCCGCCCTGAGCGGGGGGAAGGACGACCCTGAGGGGGAAATGGCGGCTCTGGGGGAAAAGGTCCTGCTGTGAGGGGGACATAGTGACACAAAGGGAGAAATTATGATGCTCAGGGGGAGATGGCCGTGAGGGAGGAAGGACAACGCTGAGGGGGAAATGGCGGTTCTGAGGGAGAAATGAGAGTCCTGGAGGGGCAATGGCGGTTCTGAGGGAGAAATGAGAGTCCTGGAGGGGCAATGGCGGTTCTGAGGGAGAAATGAGAGTCCTGGAGGGGCARTGGCGGTTCTGAGGGAGRAATGAGAGTCCTGGAGGGGCAATGGCGGCCCTGAGGGAGGAAGGATGACCCGGAGCGGAAAATGGCGGCTGTGACGGACAGGGGGTGATGCAGTGAGGGAGAAATGGCGGCCTCTCCGAGGTGGCCGCAGCCGCCAAGGGGACAACGACGACTTGTGAGGGCAAAATGTCGGAGCCCAGCGGCGTCTCCGTGAGGGAGTCACGGCAGGACCGGAACGGCGCAGCCCCGGAACCCGCGAGCGGCTCCGCGGGGCCCGGGCGGTGCCTGAGCCGCGCGCACCGTCCCGGCGCTTTCCTGCGGCCGCCGCTCCCGCTCCGCCGGCCCGGCCATGCCGCGCCTCCTCCTCCTCCTCTTCTTCTTCCTCCTCATCCCGCACCTCCACCGCGCCTCCACGCCCAGCCCGGGCAACAGCACGGAGCCTCCGCGGGCGGCCGCGGGGAACGAGACGCAGCCGGAGTCSGGGCACGAGTCCGGGCCGAGGCTGTCGGTGGGGTCGGGGCTGCCGGTGCTGAGGCGGGCGGTTTATGTGCTGAGCGCTCTGTCGGCGCTGGCCGCGCTYTACTTCGTGCTGCGGGCTTTCCGGTGAGTGTGAGGGGGACGGGCATCCCACCGTGGGTTGTGTCTGTTCCTGCTGAGCTCTGTCCTGGTTTTATCCTAATACTGGTGTTCCCTGAGCTGGGGTTGTGTCTCTGCTGGTCCCAGTCCCTGTTCTCCCTGTCCCGGGCTGTGTCACGGCTTGTCCTGGTTCCAGTGTGGCTCAGGGGTGTCCCCTGCTTGTCCTGGATTCCCCTGGTYTGGGATGTCACCCTGATTGTCCTGGTGCCTGTCCCCCTTCCAGTCCCGGTCACGGTGTCCCCTGTCCCTTGCCTGCCCCATTTCTTCTCCTAATCCCYGAGTTTGTTCCTGTTTTCCCTAAATCCCCCTCCCTCTGCCAGYCGGGGCTCTGCTTCCCCTGGTCTGGGATGTCACCCTGTTTGTCCTGGTCCCTGTCCCCCATGGCTGTGCCCCTTCCAGTCCCGGTCACGGTGTCCCCTGTCCCTTGCCTGCCCCATTTCTTCTCCTAATCCCTGAGTTTGTTCCTGATTTCCCTAAATCCCCCTCCCTCTGCCAGCCGCGGCTCTGCTTCCCCGCTTATCCCCTTGGCAGCGCGTCCGAAACGCTGCTGTAAATCCCCAGCGCTGTTAATTACCCGAGGTAATTAGCGCTAAACCATCTCCGGTCCCGCTGGGTGGGGACAGCAGCTCACTCACTGTGCTCTCCCTRTCCCTCAGCCCCAGGTCCGAGTGCCCCAGAAACGAGCCCAAAACTCATTTCAGGTTGAAGAAGCCCCAGAGGAAGAAGTACGGGCTGCTCTCGAGCCACGACGAGAACATCGAGCTGGGYTCCCTGGACAGTGATGAGGAGACCGTGTTTGAAACACGGAACCTGAGGCGGTGAGGGAGCGTTTTGTGTGTTTTTTTGCGTGTTGCTCTTTTCCTCACAAGGGGCTGAGGCTCCTTTCCCAAAGCCGTGGATGCTTTGGCACAGTTCCTACAACCAGATCTGCATAAATTAGAACGCCTGTGTGTGGTCTCTGTGTTGGCACATGGATTTATCTCGCTTTTCCTCATTTTCTGGCCCAGGGAAGCCTCACTGGCAGGGTTATTTGGATGCTGCTGTGGGGTCGCAGGGCTGTTGGGAGAGGCAGCTCTTGTGCCCAGTCTGGGCCTCCCTGTGTTAGACAGGAAAACAAAAATTCCTGGTTTTTTTTTTTGTTTTTTTTTTCAGTTCAGGAGTTGCTTCCAAGTCATATCACAGTTTGAACTCTCAGTCCCATCAGGACATCCATTCCTGCTTTCCCAGCAAAATTCCTGTTGGTTTTTTATTTTTTCATTTTGGGAATTGCTTCCAAGTCATATCACAGTTCAAACTCCCTGTCCTGTTGAGATATCCATTCTTGCTTTCCCAGCATGGTGTTTACATCCCTCAAGTTGGATTTCTGGGGAGGTTGTTTTAAAGCTGAGGAGAAATGTCACCTCAAGGAATGTCACCTCAGCTCTCCCCACCTGTSCTCCCCCTGATTTTGGGTGTCTCCTTTTTTTTTTTCCAGATGATTCAGGACCAGCAATGCCAGCTGCCAGTACTGATGGAGGGTCCAATCCCAGTGGAATCTCCAGTGCTCAAGTTCTGTAYCTGCTTACAGTGACTATTAATTAACAGTTCAAGCCCTTCCATAGCTGGGGCAGGGGAAAGGGGACCAAACCTGTTTTCTTCACATGCATTTATTTTTGGGGACATTTTTTGGGAAAGTTGGGAGCTGTTCACTGCATGGGGAGAGGCTGAGGTAAGGGAGATGTTCCTGGATGATTTTCAGCAGCTGAAATTTGAGCTTTGAGCTCAAGAGCTGCCCCTGTGCCTCATATCCCTCTCTCCTTGCCCTGGAAGCATCGGTTTCCTTTTCCAGGCTGATCCTCTTTCCTTCATGCAATATCAGGTTACTTCTTTGGGAAGTGTCTCTGTAATCAGCTCCTGGGAGGAGCTGGGAGAGCTCTCGGTGTCTGTTGCACAAACAGGGGGTRGGAGGGTGATGGTACAGACAGAACAGCTTTGGGAATGAGTTAAAYGAGTTAAATTTTGCAGGGTTAGCAGTTCCTGGGATAATCCAGGTCATTCATGGGTTTACAGACATGTTTACAAATGGAAGGGGCCACAACCCAAAGAAATATTTCTCCAAAAGAGCCACCGAAAGGGCTGGGAGTGCCCGGTGTCTGCCCAGCCCCAGTCGTGCGTTCATCGGGGACACATGTGACACTGGTGACACGTGTGACATCTCCAAACTCTGGATTTTGAGATACCTGAGGAAGAGCCAGGGAGTGTCTTGGAGCAGCTGATGCCTGGAAAAGGGGAGACCCCAACCCCTCTTGACTGTGATTCAGATCAGCCCTGGCTGTGAGTTATCTCTTCTCCACGACCCTGGAGTTTCACTCCCTTGGCTGGTACTCAACGGGGATCTTCCCTGCAGCCCATTGTTATGTGGATATTTGGCATCTGATTGTGTAGGACCAAAGGTGAATGTGTCAGGAGGTTGTTGTTGGGTGGATCTGCTGCTAAAACTGCTCGCCAARTGCTCCTGTCTGTGGCCTTTCTTTCCAAACTGGCAGCACATCCTTAAATCCCACTTCTCCCCCAAGCTGGTAGTGCCTTTGTTTGGATGTGCCCTGCGGGCAGGGAGGTCCCTGTGGCACCTTTAGGGTGAATATTTCGAATGTCTTTGGAATGTCTTTGGCTCTTTTCCTTTGGCTTGCAAATCCCCTGTGGATCAGGGGGCATTGGTGTCACTTGGGGAGGGGACAGATGGGGTGTGCTGATCAGGGAGGTGCTGGGGGCTGGCAGCTGCTCCAAGATCCCCTGAGGCTGTTGAAGGAGTGCTGTGATCCTGTGCAAGTGGCCACGTTCCCCTGTTCAGGACAGGTGAGGTTTCCTGGAGAAATCCCACCTCTGTGGCAGCTCCCTCTTGCATGTGCACAAAAGGATTTTAAAACACATATATAGGTATATTTTTAATAACGCCGCCATGTGCACACACAATGCTTGGATGTGCTCTGTTCTCCTGTCGTTTGGATCCTCCCACACCTGTTTTGGGGTGTTCCCTGCTTGTGTAGCTGCTGCAGATGGGAGCAGGCAGAGATTCCTTGTGGGAATCGTGGGGATTGCTGCACCAATCTGCCTCTGGAGCTGCGTCATCCGTGGTCAGGGATCTCTTGATCCTGCAGGGCTGCATGTGCTGGTAATTCCCTGGCTGTTCAATTCCCTCGGGAAAATTGTCCTGGTAATTCCCTGGCTCTTCAATTCCCTCGGGAAAATTGTCCTGGTAATTCCCTGGCTCTTCAATTCCCTCGGGAAAATTGTTCCTTGTGCTGTTAGAGCCACGTGAGCCCGACTGTCCCAATCCTTGCTCAGTGTTTGACCAACACATTCCTCAGTATTCCTTTACCTGRAGTGATGAACCTGAACATTCCTGAGGCTCCCCCTCTGTTGGGACARGTGGGGTTTGTAATTCTCAAGTTTCCTCACCTTGCAGGAGTGCAGGATTTGTTTGTTGTTAAATGATCCGGATCAGAGGGAACCTCAAGCCGTAGGTCCTGCCCTGAAAATAATTCTGCTGGAATTTGTTCTGGCTGGAACAGGTGTTTGTGTTTGAGCAGGGAAAGGTGTGGAGCAGGTTATGAGGTGCCTGTGCTGTGTAAGTACCAGGGAAAGAATTTGAGGTGCCAGCCTGGAATTTCTGCACCATTCCATCTWCTCAGAGTGCTGCTGGTCCCTTTTAAATGGTGCAGGGTACAAAGGTGCTCATGGGGCTGTTGCTTGTCCTCATTCTTGGCTGGAGACAGGTGGGAGCAGTAATCAGGGACCCTGTGAAGCTGCTTCTATTCCCATCCTGCCTTTCAGCAGCAGTTGGTGTCTGGTTTTGCCATTTTGCCCTTTGCAGGCCATATCATTCCATCCCTGCTCCTCCCTGACTCCTTGGAGGCCTTTTCCAAGAGGAGAAAACCAAGTGGCAGCCCTGAGACACCTTGGGGTGCTCAGCATGATCCCATTTCTCCAGGAAGAATCAACTGGAGCTGTCACTTCTGCAGTGTGAGCAGTGCCAGGCCAGGTATTTTTGAGGTGGATCCTTCAAATAACAGGAGCTTTGAACACCTCATGTCACATTTCCACAAAAAGGAGCAGTTCAGGTGTTACTTCCTTTACTCTTCCAGTTCCTCCTTTTAGATCCCTGCACTGCTTGGGTCTTCCAGTAGCTTTCCAGTTTTAGTTTTTCAGGCTAAACACGGGGATGCAARTGGACCTGTCTGTGCCTGGCCCTGGGCAGGCTGAGACCTCACCAGCCACTGCTGCACTTTTCTTTCTCYGGGGTGAATCAGGGTGTTGGTGGGAGGCTCTGTTGGTTTTCAGGATTCCTGCTCATCCCAGCCAAAAGGAGCTGATGGACCACAGCCTGTGACAGTCACCACCTGTGTGTGTCACGAGTGACTCTGCTCCAAATTAAGCCAAAGCCAAATTTCTAAAGTTTACATAATCCCTCTCTCATCTTGGAGGCTTCATGGGATGTTCTGCTGCTGCTACCTGTCCAAAACCAACTGGGCCATCTGCAGGGTTTATGGGATCTGTGGGATTGGGATGGGATCAGCTCTGTGGTTGTTCTGTGCCTGGAATGGGATCTGCAGCGTGGGGAGTGCTGGGAGAGGGGCCTGGGATGGGAGCCCTGGAGTCAATAAACAGCACTTGAGCACGTTGTTGTCTGAAATCCCCAAGGAGCAGCTCATGTTTCACCCTCCTGGAAATGCTGATTTATCTTTAAACAGCCACCGGCCTTGTATTGATCAATTGTTTTCCTGTTGTTGAGCATCCTTTCCCTTGCACCTGGAACTCCTGGAATAAAGCATTCCAGCCCACCCGTCCTTCCCATGGGATGAGGCTGCTGTGGTGGGTTCGTGGATTTRTGGAGGCCTTTGGGTTTCCCCCTGCCCTGCTCCTGCTCACAGGACAGTTCCACTGTCCCCTCCTGTGCTCCCAGGGCTGCTGCTCACCTTGTGTCCCATCTGGAAGTGTCCAAGGCCAGGTTGGATGGGCCTGGAGCAACCTGGGACAGTGGAAGGTGCCCCTGCCCRTGGCAGGAGGTGGAACAAGGTGAGCTTTAAGTTCCTTTTCAGCCCAAACCATTCCATGACTCCATGATTCTCCACTCATCTCTGGCTTGGTTTCAGTTTTCTAAAGTCTCCTCCCTTCTTTCTGTTCTCATTAATCCCTTTTCTTCTACAGAAGACCAAATAAGGTCCCTGTGATGCCAGTTCTGGCCTCTCCACAGCAGCAGARCCAAATTCCATTTTGCTTATTTGGGAGCATTGAAGGAGAGGCTGTTCCTGGGTCATGGAATCATGGAATCTCCTGAGTTGGAAAGGACCCACAGGSATCWTCGAGTCCAACTCCTGGCCCTGTCCAGACACCCCAACAATCCCACCCTRTGCCTGAGAGCATTGTCCAAACCCTTCYCCATTCCCTGGGGARTCTGTTCAGTGCCCCACCACCCTCTAGGGGAAGAACCTTTTCCTAAAATCCATCCCAAACCCCCTGACACAGCCCCAGCCATCCCTTTGGGTCCTGTCCCTGATCCYAGGGAGCAGAGATCGGTGCTGCCCCTCAGGAGTCTCCCCTGMGTCTCCTCCAGGCTGAAATGARAATATCCCAGCTCCTCCCTGCAAGGAATTAGTTCCAGAACAAAACCAAGGGCGTTCCCTGATTCTCACATCTGCTTCTCATCCGTCTCATTCCGCTTGCGTGGATCAGTGGCATTGAGAAACCAGAAGTCACGCTCCCCCATTCCCCCTCTGCCACCCTGCCCTGTGTCCCCGTGTCCTGTCTGCCTGTCCTGRAGCAGCAGAAGAGGGAGAAAAATTTTGTTTGCTCCACGATTTACCCTTATTACTGTTCCCGGGGTTTTGGGGRGCAGCAGGGCCGGGTACAACAGGAACTTTGGGGAGCTTTGGGGATCCCTGTAGGTGGCACTCACAGACCAGACTTGAGGCTGCCGGGGCACTGCCGGCACCTGGGGAAGCTGCAAATAAATCCTGGCGCCTTGAAAGGCAAATCCTCCTCCAGCAGCTGTCTGGGATGAGCTGGAGAGCCCTTTGGGAGGCCRTGTCCCTTAGCCTCGGGGTGGGGGAGCAGCAGGTTTTGGGGCGGCTCCTGGGGAGCTGTTGGGAGGGTCTCTCTCGGGGAGAGTCTCAGGAGCAGGGGAGGGTTTTGYCCCAGCTCCACCTGAGCCAGGTTTCACCTGGACCTGTCCGTACTTGTTTGGGAAGGATTTTTATGATTCTGGGCCTGACAAGGTTTCGGGATGCCCTGGTTTGATGGAGTGAAGCCGCCAGCTCCAGCACAGACATGAACACCCAGCCCTGGCACRGCAGCACCCTGGGGGCACCCCGGCTTTCCTGGGCCAAATTAACTGCAGTGCTAATGAACTAACAGAGAGCATTCCCTGTGCAGCAGCATGGGCAGGGCAGCATCACCCTGTCTGGTTAGACTGGATACTGGAGAAAATTCCTTCCCCAAAAGGAGGGGATCCAGCCTGGCACAGGATCCCCAGGGCAGTGGCGGTGTCACCATCTCTGGAAGTGTTYAAAAAACCCCTGAATGTGGCACCTGGGGGACATGATTTAGTGATGGCCTTGACAGTGCTGTGGGAATGGTTGCACTTCATGATCTCAGGGGTCTTTTCCAAGAAAAATTCCACTATTCTGTGCTTTCAAGCTCTGTCTGCGCATAGTGCTGGGAGCTGCTGCAGGATTGGAACCGCGTGCTTGTTCCTTTTCAGGCTCAGGGGGCTGTTACCCCAATTAGCACTAATTGCTGTGGCCTGTGGTGCTGGACCAGCTGCAGCTGTGCTGTGCTCCCCCCATCCCTGTTCCCTGCTCTGTGCCATCCCCTCTTCCCGAGCTCTCGCTGGGGACAGGCTCCGGCTGGCGCTGGCTGGGATTCCAGTCACAAACACAAGCTGGCGGCATGGATCCGCTCRGAATTTATTTTAAACTCGAGGTAAAGTGCTCTTGATGCTTTGGATGCAAATTTCCTTGCCTGGAAAGGGAGCTGCGGGGCCGGTGGAGTGCCGGGGAGCTCTTTTGATTCCAGAGCCTGTTTGCTGCTGCGGTTCCTCGCTCCACGGAGTGCAAAATCACCTCTGCGGCACAGCCCGGGGAGGGAGCACCGCTGGCACTGAGAGCTCTTCTCTTGCTCTCTGTCCCCTGGTTTTAATGAGGGTTCATGGCTAAAGTTGGTGTTTTTTGTTTTATTAATTTTTTTTGTGTATTTGTGTGTGACACAGCAATCTGCGTGTGATTTTTCTGGATTTTGTATGGAAGAAGAGATGGTTCAAGTGCTCCCAGTCTCCAAAGGAGAGAAGAGAGGGAAATATAGGATGGGTAAAGGATTCTCCATTCATGGATTTCAGAGTTTATTGTCACGGGATTCCTCCAGTACTAAATAGACCTCAGTTTTAATAGGTGGCATTAGCCAAGGCTAAGTTRGGTGGGGTTTGGAGCAACCTGGTCTAGTGAAAGGTGTCCCTGCCCATGGCAGGRCGTGGAATKRGATGAGCTTTAAGGYTCTTCCAACCCAAACTATCCCAGGGTTGTTTCCATGAGTCTCTGGGTCTATGATTGTCCCCATGAACGCACTGGTCTCGWCTCATTGAAGCCAAGCCCTCTCTGGGTGAGGAGATGAGCGTTGCCAGGGGGAAATGTCACMAGTTTTGTCCAATTTATTGTTCATACACTCACTGGGTGGCTCTGGGGCCTTCAGGGTGACTGTGGGTGGCTCTTGGAGTTTCCTCATAAATGTTTTCAGCAGCACTCACAATTCTCCTGTGCTTCTGTCCCTCTGGGGCTCATCATGATCAAGGGCTGGGTGGTCTTCCTCACCTTCATTCTATGGACACAGACACTCCAAAATGTGTTTCTGGGCTGGTGAAAAATCGGGTGGCACATTGGGAAAGAAGCTGGGAATGTTTGAAAACCTGCTGCACAGTCTCTGATGTCTCCTCTGTTCCACTCAACAAAGCTCCCCTACACAACGAGCAGATTTTCCTGTATCAGAAATTACCTTTACTTAGTTGGCTTTTTGTCTAAATCCTCCTTCTGATCTTTATTTTTTTCCCTTCCATCATGGAAAGGTGAATGGAAGTGGCACTTCAGCCACCAAAGCCTTTCCTTTAGAATTGCTGGCTGTTTTTTGTTTTAAAATTTTTCCAAGGGGGCTTTGCAGGGGAGGAGGAAGGAGCGTCCGCTTTTCAAGTGACTCTGGGGAATAAAAGTATAAAGGAYGGGAATGATCAGAACCGTGCTGGCAACAGAACAATATTTTATTTTTGAGTACCAGAGCTAATTGGAGAAGGAATTCACACGACAATTTTTGCAATCTAAGGATGAGTAAACATGAAAGGGGCTCTTTGCTCCTGAACGTGCTAATGCAGCAGGGGGGGAAACAGCCCAAAAATTAAATTGGAGACAATGTCTTGGCTGTTCCAATCCCATTTTTTTGCCATTCACGATGCTGGATCAAAGTCATGAGCCATGTCCAGGGATATCTTTTGGGGGGATGGAACTTTCATTCACCCATGGGTTGGAACTGCCAGAAAATGGGGATGTTTGGGTCTGATTTGGTGGATTTCCATGGGCTGTGGGATTGCTGTGGATCCGAACAGATCCTGCTTCAGCAGGGCTTGGAGAGCCCCTGCCCTTGGAGAGGTGTTTGCAAACAATTACCAGCTGCTTTAATTAGTGTGGGATGTGGAGAATGGGAGGTGATGGGTTAGAGCACATCGCCAGGGGGTGGAATGAGATGACTGGAAGATCTCTTCCCATCCAGACCATCCTGGCATTTTCTGGTCACCCCATTCCCAGTCCCTGTRGTTCCTGGGTGTGAAGGGGTTTGTAATGTCACATCCAGTGCTGGGAAATGCAACTGAAATGGGATTTTTCGAATTGGTGTGTGGGCAGCTGCTCAWGCTGCTCCCACTGGAGGCATCTCCCAGTGCTGCTCTGATTCCCTCCTGCCATGCTGGAATCCCCAGGAATTGCTGTTGGCAGCACCTGGGCACCCTCAAAATTATTCTGGTCAGGTAATCGGAGCCTGGAAATGGGGGTGAGGAGATTCTCAGGTTTGCAGCCAGAAGAGCTCATTCTCATGGGGTCATGCTCAGGCAGAGGTTTGTCCAGCCCTGTGTGATTTAAAGGCAGAAAGTTTCCCTGGAGAGGTTCCAGCCTCTCCATGGAGCATTCACTCCGCCCTGCTATGCTACTTTTACTTTCCGGTGGTTAATTACTCTCGCTCTTTAAAAGAATAAAACCTCGTGTACTTAAAATAATCCCAATTATTTCATTGTTCAGCCCGAGCTGAGCCCAGCCACCCCCGCTCCTGCAGAACTGCTGGAAAGGCTGTTCCTGACAGGGAAAAGCTGATGGGCATTAACGCTGTGAGCAGCAGCTATGGGGATTGAGGTTTTGGGGGAGCTGCTCCACCTGYACCCCCAGGTGCTTCTCCAGGACATCCCAAGGWTCMTCAAGTCCAATTCCAGCTGATGTGTGGCAGGGCCTRTTGCAATAGGATGAGGAGTGATGGTTTTAACCCAAAAAAAAAACTGGATTTAGATTGGATAAAAGGAGGAGATTCTTCTCTGTGAGGTGGTGAGGCCCTGGCACAGGGGCTGTCCCATCACTGGAAGTGTTGGATGGGGCTTGGAGCACTCTGGGATAGTGGGAGGTGTCTGGATGGAACTGGATGATTTTCCCACCCAAACCATTCCAGAATTCCACGATGTTGCCAGACCCGGCAGCGTGGGGCTGGTCCGGCTCTGCCTGCTGAGGACATCCCGGAGGAGCAGAGATGTTCTCCTGGAGGGATGGARGAATGGCAGSGGAACCTCATCTTACAAAGGGGACCCTCAAAGCAGCCGAACAGGATGGTGGCAGTGCTTCCATCTCCGTGTGCTCCGGAAGCGCAGCGGGACCTCGGGCGCGGTGGCTCAGACTCGCTCGTGCCGGGGTATATTCGTATATTTTGATCCTTTTTCTTGCCGGTGTTATTTTAATCCGCTTTTCTCTCACATCAAACCCCTCTTTCTGCAGAATGCACAGAGGCATCGGGTTTGTGCCCTTTGTGATTGGTAGCAAAGGGCTGTGATAGCGCGTTTTTCCTTTAGAACTGGAGGTTTTATCCCTGTGATAACTTTAGCTTCACCACAGTCATCGTTCGGGCTTCTCGACTGGCGAGGATGAGCGCAGGAAAAACGCTTCTCACATTTATTAGAKGAAGAGAGGGCTGGCTGTCCTTAGGAAGGTTTCCACTTCTGTCATCCAGATGTTATCTCATGGCTCAGGTGGGTTTGGAAGCTGAGTTCAAACCCAAATCACCTCCTCCCTCCATCTGAGGTGCTCTGTGGCTTTATCAGACTTCACATCGATGTGTTGGTTGGCACCACTTCCAGGGTGGATGATTGCCAGGAGCAGAAGTCCCCGGGAGCAGCCTGGTTTTCCTGGGAGCTGCACAGCCGGAGGGAGCCCTTTCCCTCCAGAGCCTGTGTTTCCCACATGGAAAATAACATGTAGGGAATGTTTTTTTTCAAATGAAGGAAGGATTAAGGCACAGCAAGAGCTGATTTGCCAAAGGGCACTCAGGGAAGCGGTGATGGATCAGAGATGGAAGCGGAATCCTCGGCTCAGCCCGAGCCTGCCCCGCCACCCTTTTCCTTCCCTGCTCCCTGGCTGCCCAGGTCTTATGGGATAACCAGGACTTGGATTTCCATCCTCTTAAAAGAGGCAATTTAAGGAGCTTTCCAGGAGAGCAGAGCTGCAGGTCACCTCCTCGCCGCTGAAGATGTTTTTCTCCCCCTTTCTCCTTCCTCGTGCTCCTTCAGAGCCTCTTTGCTCTCCTCCTTTCCCACCGCTCAGAGCCATTCTCCCAGCTTCAAAAGGTTTCCTAATTACCCTAATGAGGTCAGGAGAGACCAAACGCTTCTGTGACTTAAAGAAGGGGTGGGAAGGGGTTGGGAGGGGGGAAATATCCCGGCTGGTGCCTCAACGAGGTGTCACGGGAAGGCGGCGTCTCCCCCTCYGCACGTTCTCCCCCGCCCCTTCCCATCTCCAGCAGTAAAAAAAAAAATAAAAAAGGAAAATGTGGACAGAAGGTCTCAAATGTATCAAACAGCTTTTAGAAAGAAATTCCTTTTGCCTGTCAAAAGAACAAACAGATACACCAAAAACTGTCAGAATTAGTGTTGGAGTAATTGCAGCAGCTCTCCAAGGTTAATGCTCCATTAACGAGCAGCTCTCACGCAGCTAAAAGCCAGGACGAGACAGGTTGTCAAAGGCTTCCAGGAGATTAAAGCGCCGCGTTCCCAGCCAAATTCTCCCGTGGATGTTGTTTGGGAGGGAGGGAAGGGGGGCGTTTGTGGGGTGGAAGCATCACCAGCCCCGGCGTTGGCGGAGAAGCTCGACCCGGAGCGCGGGGATGGTTTCCAGGCCTTGGCAAGGTCGCTGCCCCTGGGGCCTCGTGTGGGTTTAAACACTCCAGAAATGTTTCAGCACCTCTAGGCCGAGGTTTAAGCGTGTCTGAGGGTGGCCCCGGGTCTGTGGGATCTGTCCTGGTCACTGAGAGGAGTGGGGCCATGGCGGGTGTGGTGCCCCTCAGGAATTAATCCTGCCTGGGTTTCATCCACCCCAGGCGATTCTCTGTTAACTCAGAATGGARCTGGGGCCTGATTTAATCTCCAGGCCGGTGCAAGGCTCATTTAAACAGAACTGTCAGGAAAATTAATGCACAAATGCCAGAGGCTYATGTCCAAAAAGGAGACAGAGGAGTCCTGTAACTTTATTCATGAATAAAGAGAGAGGCCATGGGCATTTCYYATGGGGTCCCTCAAATTGTTGGGGGACACAGCCCCCTTTTTATCCTAATTTCTAGGCCTCATCTCCCTCTTTTTTTTTCCCCATTGGCTGAGGTACTCAGAGCAGACTTCCCGAATCGCCTGCTCTATGCCCTCCTCTAATATGCACCCTCCTCTAGTTATATAAAAGAAAGAAAAAAAACCTATTCGTAATCCTATTAGTCTTTGTTCTTTTTCTCTAGGTTCAGGAATTTAACAGGGCCTTGGCTGAGCAACAGTCTGTGTTGATTAGTCACATTTTCTAGAACTAATAGTTTCTTCTGTTACTTCCCTATCTGTAAGTTCCTAGCCCTATCTACAAGAAGATTCTGTTTGTAAAGACACATTCATCTTATTCCTTTCTGGACTTACCTTAATTGTTCCTTTGCGGGAGGAAGGAAAACCATCCCAAACTTCCAGTGATGGATCCAGCAGTGACAAGACCTGGCAGCAGCTTTGGGATCTCCTTCCCAGGTGGATTTGGGTGTTCAGCACCTTCCAGCCCTGCAGTGACTGCTCGTGGTGGATGTGGCTCTGAGCTCAGGGTTTTATAAAGTAGAGCTTGGCTCAGGTGTGCTATGCCTTGGCAAAAGTGGGATTTTGGGATTGTTCTGTTCCAGGCTGGGAGCTGGACCTGGATCCTTTGTGGGGGATATTCCATGGTTCTGTGATTTTAAGGTGTATTTCAAGTGGGAAGAGGCAATTACATTCCACAACCCTCAGCCATTTCCATCCCAACTTCCCTGTGTGTGAGCAAATCCCCCCTCAAAATGTGCTGGTGGCTTCCTGCTGCTCCTCGTGCTCCAGCTGTGGACACAGCTGGCCTGGCTGTGTCAGGGCTGGGCTGGTCACACCTCCACCATGGGGTTGTGGTGGACATCCCTGCCAGGCCCAGAGCTTTGTTCCACGGTCACTCCATGTGGATGTGGAGCCATTCCCACACCCCAGTGCAAGCAGCCTCGGCTGAGACGGCTGATGAGGGAATGGGAAAGAAGAAAATAATCCAAGTGATGAGGCTGAGCCTTGAGAAGGGGCTGGGGGAGAGCAGGGAGGTCCCACAGTGCCAGAACTGGTGACACTTTGGAGATGTGGCTCTGGCACATGGGCACAACATTCCCTTGGAACCCTAGGAGCAGCTGAACCCCGTAACGTGGGACTGGGATCCTGATCCTGGCAGGGTGGGATCTGTAGGATAATATGCCAATTTTGGGCAGGGAATGGCTGGGAGTTGTCGAGGGAAGCGKGAGAGGCCTCTCGGAAGGAGCAGCYGTGGGCAGRARAGACGAACAATTCCATAATTAGGGAATTAAACCTTTCCCGTGCTTCTCTTTCCCCACCCCGATACAATTTGTAAGGATCAGACCTGGGGTGCAGCAGGACCAAACAGGGTGAGTCGTCTGTACAAGAGCAAAACAAGCTCCTGCCTCTTCATTAAGTCGATTTGCATTCCTAATCTCCATTTGCCGTTATTATTTTCCCCCTTGTGCCGAGTGCGGGAGATTTGCATAAAGTTCCTTTTTTCTTGTTTTTATTCACGCTCAAGGTCAGAGACTCGGTGAGACACTGACGAAAACAATCCCCTCCTCACCCTCCTTTAATTCTTTGCAGAAACATGTCCTGGGGATTTTAACATAACAATTGCTGGGGAAGGAGGGGGGGACCCTCACGGAGCCTTTGGAGGAGGGACCCAAATAGAGCTCTTGGAGGGGGGGACCTGAACAGAGTCYTCGGAGGGAGGAGACCCCAACAGAGCCCTTTCTGTGCTGGCAACGAGCTGCCCGAAGGAGAGATGCAAATCCATGACAAGAAGGGAAGGGGGAGATGGATCTGGGAGYGGCACCAGTCCTTCCTCATCTTGCTGAAATGGGAGAGCTGGTCCAGCTCTCTCGGAGCCATGGATAGAGCCTGTTTTGAGCCCTCACTGAGCTGGGAGCACCAACCAGCACACCCAGGTCCTGTCCCTCATCCAGGGAATGTGCTTGGTTCCTCCTGCTCCCTGGTGCTTCCCTGGGTCAGCTCTCCAGCTTATCTCATTTCTTGTCTGAAATCCTTGGAGTCGGGGGATGCCCTGTTTGGGGCTGCTTGGGGCACCAGAGCAGTCAGGTTTCTGATTTCCAGATTTTTCATGGTTTTTCCAGGTCTGGTGCTGCATTCAGAGCCTGGGATGGGGCACAGGGGAAACCTGAGCTCTGYCTGTGCCCATTGGGTTCTGAACACCCTAAAACAGGGAGATCCCCTTTTAACCCTGGGCTGTTTGCAGGTTTCTGCTGGATTTGGGAAGGAGGGARGGAGGAATTGGTTCCTTTCCATGTGCTCAAGCTGTGATGGTTTTAACACGTATAAACCACGTGAATCCCAGAATTTGGGCATGTCTGGGGTATCCTGGGGGGCAGCTGAGTGACCGGATGGTGGCAGATGGTGGCTCGTGGGGGTGGTGGCCCAACAGCTCCCGAGTGACCTGGATGGGAATGGGGAGGGATTGACTTTGGGAGCAGTGGAATGTCGGATGGCAGGGCCAGCAAGATCCAGGAGATGGGTTTTGTCTGGTGCTGCAAGCACAGAAATATGTCTTATTTCCCAGAATTGGGAGGTGCTTTGTTGCCGAGGACGCTCCAGGGCTCTCAGCTCCCGTGATGTGAGCGTTTTCCTGCCCCTTTAATGCTTCACTAAACAGTTTGAGCTGCCGCCTCTTAATGCCCCAGCAAAGCACRGAACGCTCCGGAGCGGAAAGAGCAGCGAGGAAGGAGGGTGATGGAAAAGAGAAGAAAAGAGGCTGTGAAGAGAGATAAAATTGGGGAGAAGTCACCTTTTCCCTTTCACATTCCCTGTCCTTGCTGTTGTGAAGGCAGCTGGATGTTGAGTGTCCCCTCAGATTCTGCTCCTCCAGGGAAGAGCTGGGGTTTGGTCACCCTCTCCCTGCCTTTCTGGGCTCTGTTCTGCAGCAGTGGGCACATGGGGGTGATGAAGGTGGTCCCTTGATGGAGGGGATACTGAGAGGCAGATATTTGGAGCCTGTCAGGATTCCCCTGACCTCTGGCTCAGTCACCACAGCTGTCCTCACCGGGCGTGTGCTTCCCAAACCACGGGAGAAACCAAAGATGGGGCAAAAAAAGAGAAAGATTTCGAGTTTTAACCCACCCAGAGGAAGTTTGGCCTCCTCCCACCCCGCTCCCCTCCTGCTCTTAATTCAAGTCATTGCATTCCCTGCACTCGGTGTCCCTTCCCCGTCACCGCTTGCCCTGCAGTTTGATCCGTAAGTACCAAAGGTACCGCCTCGGGCTGCGACATCGGCATCCTCGGTCGCCATAGGAACGGGAGCTGGGGGTCCCCAGCGCCCGCTCCCCCGGGGCCCAGCTCCGGGGGCTGAGCCTCTGAAGTTGGGCAGCTCACGGCCGGGGGGAGCGGGCTGTGCCAGCCTGGGAGGGAGCGGGAGCGGCCGCCGAGCCCCGCAGCACAAAGRCAGAGGTTATTGGTGTCAAAGAACTCGCAGCTCCACGGCTACAGCTGCTCTGAGCAGAGGGGAGTGAAAACCGGGAGGAGGGAAGGGGAGAGCTGGGAGCTGGAGCCAATTATTGCCGGGCAGGGGTGGGAGGAAGAGGAGGAAGGTGATGGAGATGTCAGCGGTGGGGAGGGCGCGGGGGAGGATGAGGCTCAGGGCGCAGTTCATCACTGATCATGCAATCATTGAATATCCTGGGGGAAGGGATCCACAAGGATYGTGGAGCCCGSTTCCTGGGGATKTGTTGTAGGACCTGTTGCCATAGGATGAGGGTGATATTTTAAACCAAAAAAGGCTGGATTTAGACGAGGTATAAAGAAGAAATCCTTACCTGGCAGGGTGGGGAGGCCCTGGCACAGGATGCCCACAGAAGCTGTGGCTGCCCCATCCCTGGAAGTGCCCAAGGCCAGGTTGGACCAGGCCTGGAGCAGCCTGGGATGGTGGAAGGTGTCCCTGGCCATGGCAGGATTGGGTGATCTTTAAGGTCCTTTCCACCCAAACCATCCTGKGATTCCRTGAATCATAGAATCACTTAGGATGGAAAAGGCCCTTAGGATCCATGCCCCTGCCCAGGCAGCCACCATCCCAGATGTTTGGGAATTCAAACAGCCCTGGGGGTTTGAGCCAGGGGGCAAAGGCAGCTCTTCCCCGAGGAGACACAGCTGCCGGTGGTCCCCACTCCCCACCCCCGGTGAGTGATGTGTGGGGCCGCCCGCCTCCCCGAACCACCTCCACTCCCTAATTGCTGACAGTTATTTACTGTAAAGACAGGAGCACACGCACCACCGCCTCTGACAACTCRTGTCAAAGCCCCGCCAGAAACTATCACTTTACAGCTTTATTTATTGCCCCTTTTTTTTCCCCCCAAACAGATCTATTCCCTCTCCCCTCCGGGCGCCGCRGGGCTCTCTGCCCACACCCATCCCCGAGCCCCCCTTTCTCGGTCCATGCCTGGCTGGGCGCTGACGGACGGGTGCAAACGGAGGCTGGCGGAGCCCCCCGCACGCCGCCGTGTTTATTTGCTGTCTCTCAGCCCCTCGATGTTCAAACATAATTGGTTCTGCTCGGCGCAGTAAACACTGATGTGTCGCATCAGCGAGCCGGAAGGGCACCTACACGCAATTAAAATAATTGGGCGCGTACCTGGCTCTGATCCCCTCCTCCCCGGTGCTGTTCTCCCTTCATCTCCTCCTCTCCATCCTTTGTTCCATCCCCTCAGCCCATCCCACGCCTCTTGGTGCCCGTTCTCTGCCAGCACAGGGGTGTCCCGTGGAGTGGGGGGGTCCGGCCTTGGTGGCCTTGGTGGCCTTGGCACGCGTGCAGGATGAGTTCTCCGATGAGGGAGATGATATTCCAGCCCAGACCCATGAAATATAATGAAGGCCCGAGGGACTGTACCAGCTCCTCAGTTAAAAATGATGCTGTTATATTTAGACAAGGTAACTGGAGGCCCCTCCGGACAGTGCCGAGTACAATTTTTTGTTTAATGATTCCATAATCTGATATAATATCGGGCCTGTAAGACATAATGAAGACCTGGGGGAGTTTACATCTTCGCAGCTTTAAAGGGTCCCTGCTCGGGGACGCGGCCAGGTGGAGGTTTGAACTTTGATGCAGTCAAACGTGTTTTTCTCTGGGTTTGTTAGACATGATTGAGGGAATCCAGCAGCCACAGGGAGAGGGAATGGAGCAAGTGCAGCCGTGCTCACACCAACCCTRCAGCTGGTGCTTGTGCTGAGGGGGGGAAAACAGGCAGAGTTTGGGGGGGCCCAGCCAGGCTGTGCTGGCATCTGCACAGATGTGGTCACAGTGGTGGGGGCTTGGGGAGATCATGGTGGTCTTTGGGAGTTTTTTGTGGCCTTTGGGAGGTTGTGGTGGTCTTCAGGAAGTCACGGTGGGGGAGGTTGTGGTGGTCTTTAGGGCAGTGATGCCTCCAAGGCAGAATGGCTGAGCCCCGTAATGTACAGGGGCAGAGGGACGGGAGAGTGTGAGGTGTTCCCACCCCATCTCACCTCTGCTTTTGTCAACCCCTGAGATGGAGTTTTTGGTGCTTTCATCTGTTTTGGCCCAGCCTGGGCATTCCTGCTCCTGCAGCAGCTCATGGTGGGTTCTCCTGGGAGAGTCTCAAGGCCTCTCCCTCTGGCTGCTCCCACCTTTCCCTGGGTAAAGCCCAGCTCAGCCCCGCTCCCTGTGCTGTGATCCACRACTGAGAGTGGCATCAGGGCTGCTGGCACCCAAACTGGGAGGAACKGGGCTGGCAGAGCCTGTGCCACACTTTGCTGAGCGGGTGATCACAAGGTGAGGGTCAGGATTATGGTGAGGRCTTTTTGGTGGCAGCCAGACAATGGAGTGACTTTTTTCCCAAAACACACAGTGACACCAAACACCTCCAGGATCAGCATCACCACTAAATCTCCCCACCRAGTCAATTTGGGAGCAGATCCTTCATGGTGGAGCTGCTGGTGATACTTCCATCGTGTCTGCTGAGTTCCAGCAGTGCCGGGCTGGATGCTCTGGGACCATTCCTGGTTTACTCTTGCCTGGGTATCCATGCCGGGAGATAACCTAATCCCATTTAGCCTTGGAGAGAGCCGGCAGATCCCTCCCCTGGGAGCCAGCGCACGGCGGGAGGTGGTCTGTAATGAATTCCCATCATTCCAGCACAAAGGGAGCTTACAGGAGCGCTCGCTGCAGAAAATATGAGGGTCGCTGCCCTATCATCCCTCCGAGACATCCGTCGTAGTTCAGTGATTCCCGGCTGCTGACAGGCAGCGGCCCTGGGAGGCAGAGCCGGGCCTCGCCTTCCCGGCTCTTCCCTGCCTGGAAAATGCCTTTTTTTTTCTGCCAAACCGAGGGATTTAACGCCCTGCCCATGGCTGTGCCCACTGTCACACACCCGAGTGGGTGTGTGGCCCTGCGGGGGCATCGCTCKGCAGTGCCCGTTCGCTTTCACCCCGGTTTGTTATTGATCCGTATTCCAGCAGCTCCTCGGGGATCCCGGTGGGAAAAGCCTGCCCGGGTGGAAGCWGGGGATGCTGCTGTGGTGGTCGCAGGGGAATTTTGCCTGCAGACCCCAGGGTCAGGTTTGGGGGTGCTTGAGGAGCCACCCCGAGGGTCCCTGTGACAGGGAGGCTCCTGGGAGTCATTCCCGCTGCCAGGGCCTGTTCCAGCTCCCTGCTCTCCTTTTCCTTCTCACCTTTATTTATTTAATTAATTATTATTTTTTTCTTCCCCCCTCATGGAAAACCACACGGTGGAACCTGCCCCCTCCAAGCCGGGTTTTCCTGCGGTTCCGTGGCTCGGCCGGGATGTCTCACCTCGGGAGCTGCCAATCCGTCTCTGTCAAACTGTCAGCCCGGAGCGCGGGCTGGAGCCGCTGCAATTCAAAGTGGATTAACTCCTCGGGCTGCCCTCCCTCCCCCCGCCCCTCCCCATTCCACTTGGGTGGGTTTTGGCCGAACAGAAAACGCTTTTCCCCTGCGCTTTCCATATTCAAAAGCTCCCGGAGTGCAGCCGGATGGCAGCGGGGGCCGCGGGGCCGGGGGCTTCGGGCCGGCGTGAGGGACACGGTGGCCGTGGGAGAGGGACACGGTGGCCGTGGGACAGGGACACGGTGGACGTGACACCGCGCTGTGTCCCTGTAGTGCCGTTAATGGGGTTCTGGGAATGGTCTGTGCAGGGATTGGGGTTTTCCTGCTACGCAGAGGGGTGAAGGACTGCAGACCTTCTCCAAAACTCCCGTCTGCTCAGCTGAGCTGCTGCTTGTCCCCAGATGGCTGCGGAGCTGCGGGGCTGTGGGATTTGGGGACTGGGAGCTGCTGGGATGTGGGATACAGGACTGGGGGGCTGCAGAATTGAGGGGCTTGGGGCTGCAGGGTTATGGGGTTCGGGGCTACAGAACTGGGGGGGATGCAAGACTGGGGATACTGGGGTCTCCAGAGTTATGGGGCTGGGTGGGCTGCGGAGCGGTGGTCTGGGGAGGGTCTTTGTTTTCCCGGGTGATCAATTCCCCCAATCCAACCATGTCCCGGGGCTGTGTCGCGTTAGCGGCCACCCGAGTGCGCGGTGACAACCCCGGGCCCCGGGGGGCGGCGAGGGGCACCGGCACTAGAGGGGGGTATTGCCTAAGCAATGCGGTGCTGCCGCTCCGCCGCCGCCGCCTCAGCTTTTGGGGCGAAACCGCAGGATTTTGGCAGGATTTTGGCCTTTGGCGGTTTCCCGGYTGCTTTTCCAGGTGTCGGCTGAGTTATCCAGGTGCAATCCCGCACCGTTCCCGCCCCCTTCGGAGAGAACTGGGGGTTCATTCGTGTTTGGAAATTGCTTTGAGGGCGCTCTGCCACCACCCCCGATGGCCCAGGGACAGCGGCCACCAAATGCCACCGAGCCGAGGGGGAGCCGCGCTCTCTCGTGGCTKCGCGGCTCCGGCGTGGGAAGGATTTTTCCGCAGCTGGATTTTGGGGGCTGGGTGTTTTAACGAGCATCGGATGAAGCGGCAGAACGTGCCCGGTGCTGCCGGGGGAAGGTGCGGGCAGCCCCGGGCGAGGCGTGTCCGTTCTCAGGCTGAGGGAAGGGATTTTGGGTGTTCCCACCCCGTTCTCCCCGCTGGAGGGGAGAAAGYGCCGGGTCACCCCGAGAGGGGACACACAGGAGCTCCGGGCGCACCCATAATTTGGGTATAATCGCGGATTTTTGCAGTTTYGCACCTCTGTGGCAGCTTGTTTGGTTTCCTAAATAAACTGGGAGCTCAGGGAACCTGGGGGTCTCTCCCGGGAGGTGAAACCTGGCAGCTGGAGCTGTGTCACAGTCCGGCCACACTGATGGATGTCCCCAGTGCTGTCTGCCCAGCCCCGTGAGCCTGGGGACCCTGAGGGATGGATCCCCCACCGACCTTTATGGGGTCGGAGCCCGTGGATTAGGGCTGGTGCCTGTGGATGCCACACAATGCCAAGGACCCCTCGGTTTGGGGCACCAGCACCACTCTCTTGTCTCCATTCCGGGCATCTGGATCTTGCTGCCAGCTGGGATTTCCCATCACACTGATCCCTTCCAGTTTGGGAAGCTCCAAATGACCCACCCAAGCCCTTTATTTTTTTTTTCTCCTGTTGCAGCTCCATTCCCAGCAGCCTGGCTCTGCTCTGCGCCGGCGCCTCCTGCCCTTTCCCTGCT
>NW_026623550.1:695036-696372 GCF_030028575.1 Malurus melanocephalus
GGGATGCACTGGGTTGAACTGGAATGCACTGTGCTGAACTGGAATGCACTGGGCTGAACTGGAATGCACTGGGCTGAATTAGGATACACTGGGCTGAACTGGAATGCAGTGAGTTAAGCTGGGATGCACTGGGCTGAACTGGAATGCAGTGAGTTAAGCTGGGATGCACTGGGCTGAACTGGGGTGCACTGGGCTGAACTGGGGTGCACTGGACTGAACTGGGGTGCACTGGACTGAACTGGAATGCACTGGGCTGAATTAGGATACACTGGGCTGAACTGGGGTGCACTGGGCTGAACTGGAATGCCCTGGGCTGAACTGGGGTGCACTGGGCTGAACTGGAATGCACTGGGCTGAACCGGAATGTGCTGGGCTGAATTAGAATACACTGGGCTGAACTGGAATGCACTAGGCTGAACTGGAATGCACTAGGCTGAACTGGGGTGCACTGGGATGAACTGGAATGCACTGGGCTGAACTGGGATACAGTGGGCTGAACTGGAATGCACTGGGCTGAACTGGAATGCACTAGGCTGAACTGGGGTGCACTGGGATGAACTGGAATGCACTGGGATGAACTGGGATGCCCTGGGCTGAACTGGAATGCACTGGGATGAACTGGGATGCACTGGGCTGAACTGGAATGCACTGGGATGAACTGGAATGCACTGGGCTGAACTGGGGTGCACTGGGCTGAACTGGGATGCACTGGGCTGAACCGGAATGCACTGGGCTGAATTAGGATACACTGGGCTGAACTGGGGTGCACTGGGCTGAACTGGAATGCACTGGGATGAACTGGAATGCACTGGGCTGAACGGGGATGCACTGGGCTGAACTGGAATGCACTGGGCTGAATTAGGATACACTGGGCTGAGCTGGAATGCACTGGGCTGAACTGGAATGCACTGGGCTGAACTGGGATGCACTGGGCTGAACGGGGATGCACTGGGCTGAACTGGGATACAGTGGGCTGAACTGGAATGCCCTGGGCTGAACTGGAATCCACTGGGCTGAACTGGGATGCACTGGGCTAAACTGGGATGCGCTGGGCTGAACCGGAATGTGCTGGGCTGAATTAGAATACACTGGGCTGAACTGGAATGCACTAGGCTGAACTGGGGTGCACTGGGATGAACTGGGATGCACTGGGATGAACTGGGATGCACTGGGCATCACCAGCCAGCGAGTACCTGTTGGTGACCGGTCACCTCACCCCACGCTGACCCTTTACTAGCACGGTGCCCTCTGGAACCCGGCTCTGCCAGAGCTCCCACCGCTGTCCCCGAGCCACGAGGGAACCACGGCCGGGCCTCCTGGAGAGCCAGGAAAGGCT
>NW_026623550.1:700542-718351 GCF_030028575.1 Malurus melanocephalus
GGCTGCGGCTCGGCTCCCCCGGCCCCTCCGCGCCCAACTTCGGGGAAGTTCAAGTTCCTCCCCCCGCCCCCCCCGGTCCCTCTCCAGGGATGAGGGTTCTGCAAAAAAAAACCCCGAAATTCGGCCAAAGCGGCGGGTGCGGCTGCGGGGGGGTCGGAAATAATGATTTTGGGAAAAAATGGCAAAATGGATTTGAGGGAGGCACAGGGGATGCCGGGGACCGGGAGTGCGGAGCTGGGGATGCCCGGCCCTGCTGCTCCCGGGTCATTTCCATCCTGGAAGCGCAGTCCCCACAGTTGGCTTCGTTTCCTGACTCCAGTTGGAATTTCAATTTTTCTGTGTGTTTTTTTCCCCACCGAGTGGGTTTTCTTTGGGGTGCAAGAGTTTCGTTTCTGTCGTATTTCTTTGTTCGTGGTTTTGAGGAACCAAAAACTGTTGGTGAGTTGGGAGCAGGAGGAATTMTTCTCTGGGAATGCTCAGGTGGTTGGGACCCTCGGGACCCCCCAGCCGCCCTTTGGGGACACCCTACGGGCTCTGAACGGTTCCATTTGTGGCAACTCCTATAAAAACARAAACCAGCCATCAAACCCTCATTTTCCCCAAAATCCCTCAAAGTTCTCMCAAGCCTGGCAGTGTCTGTGAGCAGTGAGGGATGAGTTTGGTGGGTGCTGCTGTCCCCGTAGCCCCCGGCTTTGGGCTGCCCTGTTTTCTGGGTCAAACAGGGGGTTCTTTGTCCCCCTCAATCCCTGCGTGATGAGGGGCCTCGAGGAGCACAGCGTGGCCTGGTCCTCGTCCCCTGGGCTGCCAGCGACGTGAGGCAGCTCCTCCAGCAGCGGGTGGCTCATCCCCTGCTGCCATCCATGAGGGGACCCTCGGTGCCACCTCCTGTCCCTCCATGGCACCGGCGCAGTTGGGTGAAGTTCCCGGCAGCGTTTGGGCGCCGGGACGTTCACGGGGCTGAGGATCCTCAGTGGCACCCGGCGCCCATCCGAGCTCCACGATCCCTTTGGGGGGACCCACCCGTGTCCCTCGTGCCACCCCGAAATTGGGGTGAGCCCGTCCCTTTGTGCCTTGGTGGCGGTGCCTTGGCGGCGGTGCCTCCACCGCGGGCCGCCCGTGGTGCATATGGATTTTATTATCTCCCTCACATTTTTGTGGAGGATTGTAAGAGCCAGGGAATTACATATTTTTTTTTTTTATTTTTTTTTTTTTTTTTTTTTTTTTTTTTTTTTTTTTTTTTTTTTTTTTTTTTTTTTTTTTTTTTTTTTTTTTTTTTATGCCCATTGCGAAGTTTTTGGTTTCGTCTCCCGGTTCTCCCCCCACAGCTCCCACACTTTGGGCTCTTTTCTTTTGTTCTCCCAAATGCCAAACATGTGTGAGGGAACCCCCACCCCGGTCCAACTCCAACATCCCGGAGACGAGGGCGGTTGGGGCGGTGGCTGGGATTTGGCACCCAAAGGTTCCTACGGCTGGGATTTGGCGCCCAAAGGTTTCTGACATTTGGGATTTGGCACCCACGGGTTCCTGGGGATGGGATTTGGCACCCAAAGGTTCTGACGGTGGTGCCAACAGCCCAAAGTAGCCCCTTGGCTGCTGGTGATGGGCGTCCCGGGACCCGGTGATGGCGCCGGCTCCATCCCCTTCACCCCCTCGTCGAGGCCGCCRACAATTCCTCCTCGAAAAATCCACGGCGGATCGTTATTCCATAGCTCCATAGATTTAAATATTTCCAAATCTGCTGTTGGCAGGGAAAATATTTTCGAGGATTGGGGTTGGGGTTGGGGGGGGGGGGGGGGGGCTGGAAATAAAAATGGAGCGGAGGAAAGCGCGAAGGGCTGTGAGGGAAGAGCAGACAATGGCTGGTGGGTTCAGCAGGCACGTCCGCAGCGCCTGGCTCCGGGATGTGACCCAAATTTCCCCAATGTGGGAGCGCCCCGTGTCGCCAGCGCTCCCCGCCTGCGCCTTTGGCTCTCGGAATTCGAGGCAATTTATTAGGGGCTGCAAAGATTGAAATTGCCATTGAGTTTCCTGCTTATTCCCTTTTTGAACCCAGCGGTGGGTTTATTTTGTCTCTGGAGTTACTACGAGAGCGTCTCATTCTTAAAAATGAAGGAAAAATGTATTTATGCTTTTTTTCGTGGCTCGTTTTTGTTCTTTTTCCCAACATCTCATTTAATAAGGGGGAAATCAAAAGGGGTTAAAAAAAAAAGGGGAAAAGACCCAAGGTTAAAATGCCCTGTTTGAACCCACAGACCTTCTTGCCACTAAATATTTTTCCTCAGGTTTATACAGCAATCTATATTTTATAAAAAAGACAGGAATAAATCTCATGGTCGATATGATTTACCCAGATTAGAATAATTCTATATTTCATAATTGGGGCTAAATTAAAAATAAGTGGTACCTCGGGATGCTGCAATTTCCCTATTCTGGGGAGAGATTTAACCACTCGCTGTGGATTTACAAGGTTTATTTTTATTTTTAAATGATTTTTGGGAGGATGCGCTGGGAAAACATTCGGCTGGATGGAACTCCTGGGTTATCCGGGAAAAAAAAAACCAAAGGATGATGAACGTAGAATTATATAATAACGGGCAGTTTTGGTACCGTGTGGATTTTTGCTCCGTGCCACGTACGRGCGCTGCCGATGGGCAGTGGATCCGTTGGCTGTGGCTGGGCCGGTGGCGAGTGGATCCATTGGTCATGTCCGAGGTGTTGGACCCATGGATGGGATTTTGGGGCTCTCCCCCAGTCTGGCACCRYGGGCAGGGGTCCGGCACGACACRCAGGGCTCTTCCCGCCGTCGCTCCRTGTTTTCCGGCCGGTGATGCRGGAACCCCTCGCCCGTAGGATTCTGAGGTGGATTTGCCTTGGGAGCCAACTGGGTTGAGCTGGAGGTGCTGGAGTGTCCAGAATCACCAGCAGGTTGGGGTGTCCAGTTTTGGCCCCCACGCCGTGGAAGGTTTGGGGTGGACGTCTCGGCGCGCGGAAAAAAAATCAAGGATCTGGGAAAACCTCCGTGTTATGGGGGAAAAAACCTGTGGAAAAAAGTGACCTGTCCTCAGAAAGTCCCTAGTGCTGTGATCGTGACCCACGGCCTCAGGGCCATGCTGGAAACCCCCGAGAGGCCGAGAAAAAACAGAGGGTTTGGGATTTGTCCCTGTTGTMCCCCGCTCTGCCGACAGCCGGGTGACGGGCAGGGAATCGTCATTCCCGAATAATGCCGGTCGGTGTTCCCGCAGCCGACGCAATCCCGCGGTCACTGCCGTGCCTCTGGATCCACGGCAGGAATGTGCAAAGTGCCGGGGGTTTTCCTCCCTCTGTTCACAGCTCAGATCCCCGGGACCGGGCGGGATCGTGCCCATGGCCTGGTTTAACGCCGAGGTCACGGCGCTGCCTCCGCACGGCTCTTTTGCTGATTTCTGTATTATTTTTCGGCGTGGTTTGTGAGCACAGCTGGGATTTCTGTTCTGCTCCTCTGCACTCCCCAATCCCGGGATCGGGGACCGGAGAAATGGTTTCTGGCGGGGGGATTTACGGAGCCAGGTGATGCTCGGAGCCAGCGGTGATGGCAGAGCAGGATTTTGGGGGGTCCTTGGAGGGGTGAGTGCCCCGTGCCTGAGGGGTGGTGGGGTTGAGGTGAAGGGGAGCACGTCTTGAAGGGGATTTGGGTCGTGTTCCAAACCCCATTGGATTTTGTGCCCTCTTTTTCCTGCGTTCCCTTCTCCTGGAGCTGCAGCCCCGGCGCCTGCCGGTCGCTGGTGCTTTGTCCGAGAGCCCGGAGTGCGGTGGCCGTGGCCAAGAGAGCCATGACTGTGACCCACTGACCACTCCTTGCCCACCTGTGTGTCATGAGGGGCCATGGCAAGGCCGCTGGTGGCTGTGTGTGCCACCTCTCCATCGAGGGAGGGAAGGCGATGCCACATCTGTTTTTTTCCAGTGGAATTTGTAGCTGCAGAGGGGTGGCTGAGCAAGAGGACTTGGCCTGGGGGATCCCACCCGTGTCTCCCTGCTGGAGCAGGGCTGGATCCCAAAACCTCCATGTCCTGGCTCTGGCTGGGACTTTTGGGGTCACCCCCATCCCTACATGTCCCTAGTCCTCTGTATCCTCCCTCTCTGCTCCCACAGGCATCATATTGGGGCCCTGTGAAATAATCACACCCTGTTCCCCCTGGAGTGATTTTAATGTGAATTTTAACCYTGGCRCTRGGGCTGTTCCTGTTTTAATGTGAATTTTAACCCTGGCACTGGGGCTGTTCCTGTATCCCCATCATGCCAAGCCCCTGTTTGGGGTGTTGGGTGTTTGGGTGTGCCASCKCTCGGCCTCGTCTTGCGCCTCTCCYGCTCTCTTAGTTTTCCTCCTCCTGCTCTCCCTTTGTGCCGAGATCACTCCCAGCCCTTCCCACCCCTCTTTTCCAGCCCGTTAAGCCGTGTTAGCAATTCCTCACCAGCCCAGGGCTGCGGCGAGTGGTTAATGGAGAGCAGACACCACCGGGCCGGCGTCGCTGACAGGATTCTCTCTCCGTGCCCGTCTCCGTCTCCGCCTGTCCCTTTCCAGGGACCGCAATTACATTCCCTGCTGGTTGCACATTTGGTATCCAAATGCCGGCCATGCGCCGCATCCTAATGCGAGGATGGGCCGGGGGCATGCGGAGCTGCTGGAGGGTCACACGGTCCCCAGGACCCCTCCTGGATTTTGGGGTGTCCTGGTGGGATGGAGGGTGGGCAGTGGGAACSGTCCAGGGGGTGAGGGATGCCCTCAGGTACTTTGGAAAGCTTTAAAAGCGCTGCTTTTAGCCCATATATTTATACACCTATGTGTTTATATACCTATATATTTATATAAAAATGCACTTATGTCCATATAAATATAAATGATATCATTTATAAATTTATTTATAAATGTGGGTGTTTATTCGCCCCCCCCTCCGCACAAATACACTTTACACACACAAATAACCCAATGCCAACACCCCTCTCTGTGTGCCAACGCTGTGCCACCCCTGTGTGACATTCCCTTGGAATTCCTACCTGGGGGTTCCGGGATGTTCCTGGCTGTGGGTTTACCTGGCTCCAGGCACAGATCTGTCCRTCTGTCCGGCCGTGTCCGTCCCGGTGCCGCGGCTGGAGCCGGATGAAACCGTACCTGCCTGCGCCTGACAAGGTTCAGCTGCCGGGTTGGCTGGAAAATTGCAGCAATTGTTCCTTAAATAGCTCCTCGTTCCTGATGGTGACAATTTCGGTTCTTTTGTGTTAGATATTAATCATGATTTCCGAGGCTCCGTTTTGATCCGAGCTGGTTTTCCCCACTCGGGGCAGAGATCCTGCCCTGCTTGGTTGGATTTAATGGGATTTATGGAAGGCGAGCGGCTCGGAGCGCTGTTACCTTCAGCCCCTAAGAGGAGTTTAAATTCCCTTTCTCCCTTTCTCGTGACCCAATGCTCATCCCAATGTCCATCCCCTTCCCTCTGCCTGGAGATTGATCCCAAAAACAGAACCAGGCCCTGTTTGGCCTCTGCAAGTGCAGCGGGAAGYGCTGTGCTCTGACATTCCCCAGGCCGGATCATTGCTTGGAATCGATGATTTTGGAGCTCTTTCCCAACCCAAAYGATTCCATGATTCCCCAGAGCTGGAGAAATGTTGGGATGAACCGGTGGCCGCTTTGGCCTTTGCCAGATGGATTCCAGAAGCGTCTCTGCAACCCCACAAAAGCCAGGGCTGTGTTTAGGGCCGTCTGTGGGTCCAGACTCTTTGCCACCAGCCCATCCCTTCCACATTTGGGGACCCCATAGCTTTTCCCACCGGCTGGGTGGGAGCTGTTTGGGGGAGCACGGTGCCCATGGGGCCGTTTGGGTGTGGGATGGTTTAATCCCAGCTGGAAAAGCGGGAAGGGACCAGGCTGTGAGCAGGGCAGAGGGATGGAGTGTCCCTGCTCCGTCCTGCCTTGTTCCCGGGTGGTCACAGTGTTGTTATTTATTTATTTCTCCTCCCTCGCTCCCCCTTGGCTTGTTGCTGCCGCTGTGCCTGGGCTGCTAAAGAGCTTCCCATTGTTCCGGAGCTAATTACCTCCTAATGAGGCTCCCAGCTCAAAAGCCGAGCGGAGCGGGGGCTGTGGGGGGATGTGAGGGGGCTGTGCTGGGAGGGGGGTGAGGGCAGGGCTGGGGTCACCAGTGGGGTCACCAGCGGGGTCACTGCTCCCTCTGGGATCTCCTGACGGTGGGAATTGGGGTTGGTGGTGGGAGATCCACGGAGCTGCCAGCCCGGAGCTTCGTCCCAAAGGGCGGCTGGGAAACGGTTTTGCCAAAATTTCYTTGTTGAGCCCCAAACCCGGGGAGAAACCAAATCCCCGTGGATTTTGGCAAGGCAGGGCTGTGCTGGTGCTCGGAGCCCAGGAGCACCCCCGGTGTGACATCTCCCTGCCAGCCCCACCCGGGACAAATGTCACCTTAAGGGCACGTCCTTCGTTTTGGGAGCGGTGCTTAAACCAGGGATCCTCGAAGCTTTTTCCATCCACGTTTTGGACAAATCCTGCTCCACTTTTCCACTCCCTCTTGACCTCATCCCATCCTGGCTTCACCCCATCCCTTGGCAAGAGCCCTGATCCTACTGGGATTCCCCACTTTGGGAGTGTCCAGGAGTTCCCTCATCCCCTCTGCAATGCGGAGCAGAACTTTGGGCTCCACATCTGCCCCCGGAATATCCCGCATGTCCCTCGGGGYTGCGGCAGCTCCTGTGGCTCCAAAGGGATTGGGAAAGTCCCCACGTCCTCCCCGCTCCGATTGAAGCCGAGCTTTGTGCCCCCGCACGGGGCGGGGGGTCCTGAACTTCAGAGGGGGACGAGGAGCTCAAAGCCACAACAGTGGGGGGAAATCATTCCAAAGGAGGAAAAATTTACTCCCTGGAATAATAATGAAGACGGGGAAAGGAGCTGCCCTTCGCTGTGCCCTTGATGAGGGGTGCTTTGGGGCGGTGAGGGGTCCAGAGTGAGCCCATCCATGGGGATGGAGGTGCTGGTGGTTTTGGGATCATCTCATCATGGATCCATCTCCAGCTGCAGCACAAAGCCCAGGATCGATGGCGCTCGGCTCTGGTGAAGCCAATCAGCGCCGGGGCAGCCGGATCCGCGCTCCCATTCCGACATTTTCCTYTGGGTCATTAACAAAGGGAGAGGGATGCTGAAACAGGGATTTGGACTCCTTTTTTTTTTATTAAATTCCTCCCCTTTTAAATCTTTCTCCTCTTCCCGTGTTTGCTTCCCAAGGCCCAGCGGAGCGGAGGAGCAGCGAGCGGTGCCGCTGCTGGGAGAGGAACGGGCACGGGGCTGAGCTGTGTCCTTGTGGGATCTTTTGGGATGCACCTCTGCCGTGGTGGGATCCTTTGGGATGCACCTGTGCCATGGTGGGACCCCATGGAATACATCCCTACGTTTGCTCAGCGCATCAGCTCTTCCTACCCTCCCAATTTTCCGCTTTCCTGGACGTTTCCAGGAAAAAACGTCCCACCGTGACCTTGTTTTGTGGGATTTTCCCCATTTCCCTCCTCCAGGCTCATGCCTGTGTCCGTGCCAATGCCAGAGCTGCCTGTGCCGGGTCGGTGCCACCAAACCCAGTCCCGGTGCCGGGTTTGGGGCCRCCGTTCCCTGTGGATGCCGATCCCGGTGTTCCCACCGCCGGCGTTCCCGGGATCTGCAGTTTTACACCACCACTCAATCCCGTTTTTATTCGGCTCCACAAATGGACTTTTTCTTTCAGCTCCTTCCCCACCAGCCCCGAAATCCCCCAGGAATCCAACTTTGAATTTTGGATCTTTTGTGCCGAATCCCGGCTTCGATGCCCGATGCCGCAGGCTTTGGGGGAAAAARAGGGAAAAAATGGCAATAGGGGTTTTTTAATGACTGGGAATGGGAAAGCCCCATTCCATCCCGAGCTTTTTCCTCCTCCTGCCGCACCCCAATCGCCCCCTCCATCTATTTCCTTGACATTCAGCCGAATTTCCCTGGAAATATTTTGCCGTTTTCCCCCAAAATACAACCAAGTTTCGTTGGTTTTTTTTTTTTTTTTCCTCCTGCAGAAGAGGAGGAATTATCCGTCTCGGTTTATTTTTCCTTGAACATTACACGGGAGCAAAACTCACCCATGTGCTGGGAAAGAGATAAAGTGTTTAGACAGCAAATACAAATATTCCAGAGCACTCAGCCCAGCTACAGCTATTCCTGCCAGGATTCCGGATTCCGTGCCGTGTCTTCCAGGGGGGTTTTATTTAGACTGTCTTATATATTTTTTTTTTATTATTTATTTATCAAAAGCCCTATTTATATTTGCAGTAAAATAAAATCAGCCTGACCCTGTAGAGAACTCGAAAAATCCCAATTCTTTCCTTTTCCAATCCTGTTTCCACTGAGGAAAAAAGCCCCTGAACCTCGTGCCCTGCACAAAATCCAACCGCGACGGGATTATTTCGGCGGCTGAGCTTCTCCGCAGGCGCTGGGACAGCGCCGGCTCCGTGTCTTCCCCTCCAAATTCGGGATGCAGGGAAGCTCCTGCAGAGGTGGGGATGGATTTGGGGTCCCTCGGGGTGTTCCCGTGGGATTTTTGGGATTTTTGTGCTGCAGGTTCCGACTGCGCACGGAGCACCCCGAAAGGGGTTTATTATTTTAATTTTATTTTAATATTAAACGATGGATCCCGCCGCTCCTCGGGAGCATCCCGGTGCATCCCAATCTCTCATCGATATCCCGGACCCGCTGGGGACCCCGCAGGTGTCACTGTCACCCCGGTGCCGGGCGCCGGTGCCATCAGGAGCTAAGGAAGCTCTTTCCCAGCCAGCTCGATAATCCCAATTATTATCTGGATTCTCGATCAGGGTTGCTTATTAAACTTGGCACCGCTGGCTTTGCCGTTCCGGCCGCCTGCCTCGGCAGAGGGATTTATCTCCTGCCGACGCGGGAAGGAAATTGAGTGGAAAAACGCGGGGCAGAGCCCCCCGGGACGGCGCGGGWGGGGCGGGGGGTACCCGGCTTTGAAGGGCCAGGAGAGCCCCAGTGGGGTCGGATCACGGAGCAATGCCGATTTGGGGTGGTGGAGCTGCCTGGACCGTGTCCCTTTTTGAGTTTCTATCCTTCCCAACCACGCTTTGGGATGGGCGTTTTTATCCCGAGGTTGTTTTGGAATGGTCGGTGTTTTTTTGCAGTGCTTTTTTACAATTTTCCCTTCTTTTTGTCAGCCCCTCTCCCCTCTTTTTCACAGGAATGTCAGCTTTTTCCATATCCAGGCCTTTCTGCTGGAATTCCCTGCTTCCCATCCCACAAACCTTSCTGGTTTGCTCACTGACCCTTTTTCTCACATTGTTCCCGCAAATTGTGGTTTTTTTTTACCCGATGTGGCGCCGGAGGAGCCTGAGCCGGGGCCGATGTGCCGACCCCTCCAAAGGGTCTTTTCCCAAATTTCACCCAATTCTCAGCACAAACCAAGCAGGGCATCCAAGGGAGTGGGAGAGGTGCTGCTGGAAAAGATCTCTCCCGCAGGATTCTGCTCCCTTTTTGTGTTTGGATGTTTCAATTTTCCCATTGCGCTGCTCTGCTTTTTCCTGACCTTCCACCATTTTCCTGCATTTTAAAAAACCTGCACAAACCCYGTAACTGGAATTCCTTCTTTTTGTGTGTCCAGCAGCTCTCCCACCCCTGGGTGAGCTCCTGGGATCCCTGTTTTAGGGGATTTGGGTGAGGACAGGATGAGCTCCAAAATCCTTTATTTGGGRAATTTCCTTTATCCTGAACCCTGCAAGGTTCCTCCCTCATTCTCCAGGGCTTAGTGTCCATCTTGGGAACACTCCAGGCTCTCTCTTTGGCTTTTTGAAGATATTTCATGCTGGGAGGTTGGAAGAACCTGAGGGACTGGGGATGGAGCCAGGCTGTGCCTGTGCCACGTCCCGGTGACTGTCCCATTGTCACAGCTGCCGTCGGACACGGAATTCCGTATTGCAGCAGAATTCTGGCTGCAAATGCTGCTCAGAGTGGTTCTCCTGTGTGGTTTCCAATGGAGAATCCAAATCTGTCTGGAATAGAAATGGCTTCTGGCTCCAGGCTCCATCCACGTCTCCTTGGATCACGCTGGGGTCGCGGGGATCGGTTTGGCCGGAGCCACGCGGCGCCGAATCCTGCGGAACACCGGGATTGTGTCCCCACCGTGTCACCACAGCCCTGGCATTGCTCCTGRCCCTTTGAGGTGGGATTTAAGGCTGAATTGGCAGAGCTGGGRGCAGGTTTGGGSACAGAGATCTCYGCCTGCTCYGGRGGCAGCGTCCATCCCAACCAATGCCGYGTTCCTAATGCCCATCCCCAGGAGTGACCTTCACCTCAGACCAGCTCCCGACTTTCCCTGCCCACCCTTCCTGGCATTCCCAACTTTCCCCTTTCCACGATGGCTCCTGGGGTCATTGTCCCTCAGTTCCAGCCACCCTAACACCGTCTCTCCCAGCTCATCCYGCAGTTTCCCATTGTTCCTTGGCTCTTCCCGATTCTCTCTCTGGTGTTGGGATCTGGACTCCAGGAAAACCTGGACTCCATTTCAAAGCTGATTAATGGTAACCATAAATCATCACGTTGTCTTTTATGATGGAAAGGTTTGGATCGGGAGCAGGGGAATGATCCTGGATCCGGCTTCCAGCTCATTACCCGGAGACAAATGGCCTCTCCCTCCCCCAGCCTCAGTTTCTCYGTGGGTAAGGTGGGGATTGCTGCCAGGGGCTAAATTAGGGAATTAATGTTGGTGGAGTGATTGAGAGATGGGGAAGGACGTGGCTCTCACAGCTCCATGTCCCTCTGCCCAGCTCATCTGCCCGCTCTGGGCCAGACACGGGAATTTCAGCTGGGAGCGGGATGGGGGCGTCCACAGTGAAACCCCTTTGTGTCCACAGATCCCAGAGCTCCACCAGGAGGTCCTGGAGTCCCCCAGCTCCTTCCACACTGGTTTGGGGTCTGTGTAGGGACACGGTGGCTCAGATCTATGGCTGATTCTAGCATACATCCCGCATCCAGGTGGTTCGGCAGTGCCAGAACCCAATTTGTTCCGGCCTCTTCCCCAAAATCCYGGAGTCTCAAGTCCTCATTCCCGTGGGAGGGGAATCCAGCTGGATGGGTTTTTGTGACTTTTTTTATATTTTTTTTCCTTAAACGTTGTAATATTTGTTCCACCTTATAAATCACTTCCGTGCTCCGGGTTGGAGGGAGGATTTATGGGCGCAGGTGGGAGGAACGCGGCTCCTGGGACCGACCTGCTGGAATGGTTTTGTGATGATGGTCACAGCRGCAATTCCAGCCAGGAGAGAGGGCTCCAGGTGGGAATCCTGCCCGGGGATGTGGTGGAAGCAGGGATGGACCCGTCTGGGACAGCCTGAGGTTGGCAYATCTGYGGTGCTGCTCGGSGTTTTCTCCGTGGTGKAWTTTRACACCAACAGGTCRGACCCCAAACCATCATCTACTGGGSTTCAARCCCAAAACGGGGTTCCAAAGCCTTTCCCAAGCCACTCAAAGGTCAACTCAAACCCTGGGAAAGGCTTGCTTTCCCACTGCAGCCATCAGTGTCACGCTGGGGCCATGGGAATGTCACCGGGGACGCRGGAATGTCGTTTGGTGACCCCAGGGCGAGGGGGGCTGGGAGGTATCCAACCATGGGGATTGGGCAGACCCAGCCGGGGCTCTCCCTGCTCCCTGGGGGCCAGGCTGGCTCCGGGGGGATTTTCCCTGCGCCAGCACTGCCCGCAGCAGCACAAACGAACCAAGTAATTGGCAACATGGAAATATTTTGTGCTCATTAAGCAGTGGGAAGCGGCGGGTGAGGAAGTGGCGGGTGAGGAGTCTGGGTTCTGCGGCGCTCTCCTCCTGAGTGGGGTTCTCCAGCGCTCCTGGTCACCCCAAAGCCCTGGACAGGGCTGGGAGCACCCCAGGATGAGGGGCTGGCAGTGGGATGGAGGTGGAGGAGCCACATCCCGACACTGCACGGCCGCGAGCTCCSCGTGTTGGGGACAACGACAAACCGTGGGGACAGCGGGGGTCATCCCAATTTCTACTAATTCCCATAAATCCMACAGATTCAAACTTGAAACACCAAATCTCAGCAGCTTCAGAGCTCCCAAACCCCGGCCCTGCTGATTCTTAGGATTGGTGCCAAGGGGATCCCGGGGTCCGCTCTGCGTTCTCTCTGCTCCCAGTGTAGGGGCCAATCCCAGAGGATCCCTGAGGATCCTGTTCCTGCTCCGGGGGTCCCACAGGGGTCCCCCCACCATCCTGTGCCACTCTCAGCCCCGAGCACATCGCGGGGGCCCGGCGCTGTCCCCGGGAGCCCAGCGGTGCTGCAGGCGGGGGAAGCTTTATGGCTGTAGTTAAAGTGACTTTATGATATTGTATCTGAACAATTGCCGGCTATTATCCGGATCGATGCCGCGGGATTGAGACGCCGGTTGATAACCCAGGCAGGGCTCTAATCGCTTTTAAACCACGCAGGGTTGGTGGGGCTTTCCATGAAACCCCTCGGTGGTTTCTGTTTTAACTCCCTGCCCCTCGGMCCGGCGGGGACAAATCCCTCCTGGTTTGTCCCCTCCACCTTGCCCTGGGGTGTTCGACCTGGCTTGGGATGCTGGAATCCAATATTTTTGGGCTTCAGAATGCAGATTTTGGGATCCCCCCTGGGAGGGAGCAGATTTTGGGATCCTGTTCCCACCTTTGCCCCACTCGCAGCGACCTTGGGTGAATCACGTCAACCTCCGCGCGCTTCGTTTTCCGCTGCTGTGAAAACGAGGACAGTGATACCTTTCCCACCTCGCAGAGGGGTTGGGAGGCTTAATTAGTTAATGTTCGTAAAGTGCTTTGAGGATTAATTAATATTGTGACTCTAATTTTTTCCGATGGTGAAACGTCACTTCAATATCTCCGCGCTGGTTCCTTCCTCCCTGACCCTATAAAGCAAATCCASCCGGGAACGTCACTGGGCTCTGTGGCCTTGTCCCTGCCAGGTGCCACCTCCCCAGTGCTCAACTGGGAGGCACTGGTACATAGACACTGGTACAGGGGGTGTCCCAGAGCGTGGGGTGCAGCTCTGCATCCCTGAGCCAGGTTTTCCCCGCTGGGAGCCGTTCCTGTGCTGGGATTAATTTGCTGTCACCTCCCTGTGACACTGCCCAGCCTGCTGGGGCACCCGTGCCAACCCCACCCTGCTCGGATGCTCCTGTGGGAAAGCAAATCCAGCAAATCCCACATGCTGTGCCTGATCCTGTTGGGCATTTTGGGGGCTGCAGGGGGGTGGCCGGTCCCTGGCGGGTTGGGGACGCCATGCTGGGGGCACAATCCCAGCTTTCCTGGTGGAATGAAGCTGTTGGGATCTCACCTGATGGGCACAGGGGGCACATTCCGATATCTCCGTCCCCCTGTGCCATTAGTGGGGTCACTGACGGGCAGTTTTGGCTTCCTCCAAGGTGATTCCTCTGCTGTGAGCACTGAGGGGCGATGACAGCAGCGGAGTCCCCGCTGTGGCACTGCCATCCCCTGTCCCTTTGGGGTGTGAAACCCAGGATTTGCTCCTCTCCAGTGCTGGGAGGGTCTTGCCCAGCCCCAGTGGGAGCAGCCAAGGGACGAGCTGGGTGTGTGTCCCAGTTCTGGGTGACCCGAGAGATCCCAGCCTCTGGCTCTGGCACAAACCAGGGGTGTTTGGCCGTGCTGGAGATGTGGGAATTCCAAGAGGAGCTGGCAGAGGGACGGGCTGGTGGGACACGGTGGAGCCTTGGGGCTGGAGAATCAGGGATGGCTGGAGAATTCCCAGTTACAGAGCACTGGAGGGAACTGGGACCCGCTGGGGAGGGAGGAAGAGGAGGAGGGAGGTCTGGAGGGAGCCACCATCGTCTTCATCGTGCTGGGTGGAGCTGGAGGAGGAGTCTGGTCTGGGAGAGGATGAGCCAGGAGGGGCTGGCACTGGCCAGTGACTCCTGTCCCTGTCCCTGGTTGTCACCAAGCTCTGCTGGTGCGAGGAGAGGCACAAACAGGGTCTCAAAAAATCCAATTTTGGGACAGAACACAGGCCCGGACCCTGCTCCGTGCCGCTAATGACATCCCGGCAATTAAACTGGAACTAACGCGACGATAAAAATAACCCGCTGTCCTTCCACAGCGCCACATCCCAGAGCTCAGAGGTGTTTAAAAACCCATTTAACACCAGATCCTGGGCGTGGGGTGCCCGGGGTGGCACCGGGATCCACGTGGCCATGGCTGATTTTTCCAGCCCTGACCTGTTCCTGGCCTTCTGCAAGGTGTGAACAACTCCAGTTCCCTCCAGTGTAAGGACTGGTTTACCAACTGCCGGGTTTTAAATAATCTAAATTACATGAATATTTTATTTTTCTTCTTTCTAGAGTTGTGGAATTCCCAGGGGTTGGTTTTCAGGCTTTTCTCYGTAATGGAGGAGCAGGAACGCGTTCTTTTAATGGTAATTGAGATTCTTGCATCATTGCAGGACTTGGGAGCTGGATGGGCTTTAAATAACGGGAGAGGGGGGGAATTCGGGTTCTGGCTCCTCAAACGGGTTTTTGAGGTTTTCAAGTGGTTTTTCCTCATTCCTGTGACGGGGCCAGAAAGCTGCATCCCCATCCCACTGCCCTGGGAAGCATCACTGAATCAGGAGGTGATTTGAGGTGGTGACAGGGACCCGAGGGTGCGGTGTCCTTTGGGAAACCTCTCAGGAATGGTGCTGGGGGTGACCTGTGTGATATTCCCCATTGCTTGAGCCACCTGTCATCCCTTTCCCAACCCCTGGATATCGGCGCTGGGTCCTCCCAGGGTGAAATTTGGGGGAATTTTTTGATTTTGTCACCTGCCTGGCACAGAGGACGCCCATCCTGGCGGGCACTCATCCCTGTTCTGCTGCAGGGATGCTCGTGGAGCATGGGTGGGGTCGGTATCTCTCTTCTGGGCACGAAATTGGGATGGTTTGGGAAGGGATGAGCAGGGGCTGAGGTGTGACCTGGTGGTGTGTCACTGTGAGTCCCCAAGCCTCAATTCAGGGGCACYCTGGCAGAGCTGGCAATGCCACCCTCGTGCCCTCCTGAGCTGCCTTGTCCCCCTGCCCACCCTTTCCATGCCAGGATGGATCCCAACCCCATCCTGTCAGCCCTGCTCCGTGCTGGTCCCCAGCAGGGCTTTGTGGGGCGGAGGAAGGGGCAGCTGAGCGCTCTCGGGATGGGGGGAGGCGATTTCCGGCTGCTGGGGGAAACATCTGGATCCAATTCCTGCTCCACGTGCGGCCGGACCGCTGCTGCCACACCGTGTGACRGGAGAGGCTGTGCTGCAGGGGACACACAGGGAACCTGTCCTGGGCTTGGGAGCCCTATCCTACTGGGAGCCAAGTCCCCATCCTACTGGGAGCCCCCAGTGCATCCCCATCCCACTGGGAATGGCAGCACTGCATCCTCCTTGCACTGGGGATCCCATCACTGCATCCCCATCCCAATGGGAACCCCAGAACAGCATCCCCATCCTACTGGGAATGCCAGCACTGCATCCCCCTTGCACTGGGGATCCCATCACTGCATCCCCATCCCAATGGGAACCCCAGCACTGCATCCCCATCCTACTGGGAACTCCAGCACTGCATCCCCCTTGCACTGGGGATCCCATCACTGCGTCCTCATCCCAATGGGAGCCCCAGCACTGCATCCCCATCCCAATGGGAACCCCAGAATGGCATCCCCATCCCACTGGGAACTCCAGCACTGCATCTCCCTTGCACTGGGAACCCCATCACTGCATCCCAATCCCTCTGGGAACCCCAGCACTGCATCTGTGTCCTACTGGGAGCCCCAGCACTGCCTCCCTGTCCCACTGGGAATCCCAGAATGTCATCCCCATCCTACTGGGAACCCCAGCACTGCATCCCCATCCCACTGGGAACCCCAGCACTGCATCCCCATCCCACTGGCACCCCTGCCATCCTGCCCTGCAGCTCCCCCTGTCCCGGTGCCACCTCTCGGGGCTGCCGGTGCCCGTCCCCGGCGTGCTGCCGCCCGGGGCGGGGGCGGGGGGAGCCGCTGCCCGCCGTGCCTTTTGTCAGCCTCGGAGAAGTTGACCTTGAAGCGCGCTGGCAGAGCCCTGCAGCTTAATCGTGTTAGAGGTGTCTGACTGCGGCTCGCGCGGCTCTACCTGAGCGGCATCAGCAAGGGGGACGCGGCGGGCTCGCCGCCCCGGCTCAATAATTGATGCGTTTTTCTCAGCTCCCCCTTCCGTGAAAGGAAACTCAAGTGCTGGGTGGATGGCAGGGATGGGAGGATGGCAGGGATAGGGGGATGGCAGGATTGGGATCACAGGATTGGGATGGCAGGGCCGGGAGGATGGCAGGGATGGGAGGGTGGCAGGATTGGGATGGAAGGGATGGGAGGATGGCAGGACTTGGAGGGTGGCAGGGATGGGAGGATGGCAGGATTGGGATGGGATGGAAGGGATAGGGGGATGGCAGGAATGGGATCACAGGATTGGGATGGCGAGAGGGTGGCAGGATTGGGGAATGGCTGGACTGGGAGGATGACAGGGATAGGAAGGTGGCAGGATTGGGGCAGTGCTGTAAGCATGGCAGGGACAGGATAATGGCAGTGATAGAAGGATGGCAAGGACAGGATGGTGGCAGTGGTGAGAGGGTGGCAGGGCCAGGATGGTGGCAGTGGTGAGAGGGTGGCAGGGCCAGGATGGTGGCAGTGGTGAGAGGGTGGCAGGGATAGGCAGATGGCAGGGCCAGAATGGTGGCAGTGACAGTGAGGTGGGAATGGGAATGGGAATGGGAATGGGAATGGGAATGGGAATGGGAATGGGAATGGGACTGGCAAGGGGCTGGTGCCACGGGGACACTCCAGGATGCCATCCCGGGGTGAATCCGCTGTGGATGGGGATGTGCTGAGGTTGCTTTGTGGTCACAGGGGCACAGGCAGGGGTGGGAGCAGCCCCTGGGGTGCCCTCYTGCTCTGCCCAGCTTCCCCCAGGCCCGGCGTTTCCACCCCTTTCTTTCAGGAATCTCCGCAGAAACCCTCAAACCCACATTCCACACAGAAACCCTCAAACCCTTCACTCCCATGGAAGCACCGAGTGTCTCCCTTTTCCCGGGAGCACCTCCTGCCCCCGAGCCTGGCACAGCCCCCTCGGTGCCCCCTTGGCCACCCCCTGATCCCACCAGGACCCCTGTCACCCTCACCCAYCCTGGWCCCCACATTGGGGTCACCCCATCCCCGGGTGCCCCCCAGCTCAGCCCCACCTCACCATTCAGAGTTGTTTTGCCTCCCTCCAACCCTTCCTCCCTGCCTTCCCCCTTTTTCCCCCCCTTTCCCCTCTTAGCCAAGCGCACAGGGAAGGGGAGAGATTTTAACCTTCTGCCTGGAACCAATTAAAAAGGTCTTTCCACAGAGACGAAAGTGCTCGTGCACCTTTGTGTGCTGCGAGCGGGGGGAAGAAAGCAGAGGCGGCCTTTGAAGGGGGGATGAGGTCCCTCCGCTGGGACCCCTCCGGGCTTTCAAAGCCTGCGTTATTTCTTTATTTTTAAATAGCCAAATTAAAGTGCCTCCCGCTTCCTCCCCTCCCCGTTTGCGCGGCAGCACGTGGCCCCCGCCAGCTGCGGGCACGGCTGGTCCCGGGTGGTGTGGGAGGGGTCAGGGCACCCCAAAATCCGGCTGGGACCCCTGTGGGATGGGGCAGAGCATCCCTCCTTCCTGCTGGCATTGCAGAGGCGCTGGCAGGGTGGTGCTGGGGGGGTTCTGGATGAGCCAGGGTGGGGGCACGCTGGACCCC
>NW_026623550.1:719107-728226 GCF_030028575.1 Malurus melanocephalus
GGCCCCGCCGCCCCCTGCCCAGCCCCGTAAGCCCCCCGTAAGCTGAAAGGGCCGCAGAACAAAGCACAGGAAGGGATTCCGGTGGTTTCCGCACGGACCTGAATGCGGAGTCGCTCAATGGAAGAGGAGCCGCGACGCGCCGGCGCTTTTCATCCCCGCACCCCTCTCCGACCGCGGGGGCCGAGCGCTGCCTTCCCCCGGCTCCTTTCTCCCTTTATTTTATTTTTTTTTTTTTAATATATATAGTAGTCTCAGATTTATTTTTCCACAGCGTAATTCTGAAAGACAGCGGGGATGAATTATTCATTGCCCCCTCTCTGCCTTTGCATACAATCCCTGCCGGGGAGGGGGCCGTGGCGAATGTGTTTGTGTGCAGGGCTGGGCCAAAGGGAATGAAAACCGAGGTTKAAGGTTTAGGTGGGGGCGCTGGGTGATTTTGGGGGCCGGAGCATGTGGGACGAGGCCAGGAAGTTTCTAGAGGGTGAATTTTTTCTTTTTCCAAAGCTTCCACAGAGTGGAGGCAGGGCTGGTGAAGGACCCCAAAGTTTGGGTCGTGTCCGTCTGGGGGACTCCAGGGTGGGCACCGTGGTTCACCCCTCGCTGTTTGAGAAACACATGACTCTGGGTGAATAGAGGGGAAAAGTTAAAAAAAAAAATACCCTTTTCTCCTAAATTTCTGCTATTTTTAAATGCTCCTTTAGCCTGACCTGGGATGTGAAGGCAGGAGGAGGAGGAAGAGGGATTCTCCAAAGAGCGGGGTGGCTTTGGAGATCTGTGGGTGCTGCTGCCTTCATCCCTGTCCTGCCATCCTTTTATCCCTGTCCTGCCACCCCTTTTATCCCTGTCCTGCCACCCCTTCACCCCAATCTTGAATGCCCATCATCCGACAAGAATGTTCCCCATCATCTCCTCCCCAAACCCCCAACTCTGTGCCCTCTCTTGGGGACACCAGGGCAGCTGATGCCACCACTGACCCCTGGCATGGCCRTGCCCGGACTTTGGAGTCTCCTGCTAAAACCTGATGGGGGGAAAAGGGGGAGAAACAAGGGGGAGAGAGAGATAAGGGGGTGAATCCGTGCGAGGGGAGGCAGCGCCCCGGGCGAGGCTTTAATCTGATTAGTCTTGGAGTGAATGCACGAACTGAAAAGGCTTAAACCCCAGTGAAAGGAGAGGGGAGGAGGGGGCACTGAGAAGTGAAGACCCCGGCCGGTCGCGCCGAATTAGGTCAAATTTGGGCCGCTGGGACACAACGGGGAAGGAATAAGGGGGGAAGAGTCAGGCGAGGAAATCAGTGTGGAYCTGCTGGCTCCGTGACCTCCCCGCCACCGCTGGGCTCTGTGCCTCTGTTTGTCCCCTCCCTTCCCGCGGGGACCCCGCTCTCCTCCAGCCTGGCTCTGTGGCGGAGGTGACATCCCTGTGTCACCTGGGATGGCGACAAAAGGCTGTCCCCGCGCCGGACCCTCTGGGTGCAGGGGGAGCTCCGGGATTCCGGTGCCCCGGAGCTGGAGCAAAGAGCGGCCGGGGGATGCTCCCCGCGGATTCCCGGGCGGGGGTGGCCGCCCTCCCCTCCCCTCCATCCCCTTCTCCACCCGATCGATCCGTGCCCCGATCGATGGGCGCTTCCCTGCGGCCGAGGGGCGGTGCTGCCCGGCCGGGCAGGAGAAATGGCTTTTCGCAGAGGCTGCAGCGGGATCCGGCATCGATCTCTGGTGCCTCGTCACAGATCAATTAGGCCGGTCATTAGGCGTGCCCAGAGAGCAGCGAGAGCCTGGGCTGGGCGGGGAGCAGGGAAATGCCGTGCCTCAGTTTCCCAGATCCGAGCAGGGATAGAGGCTTTTCCAGCATGACTGATTGTCCCGGGGCTGTGAGAGCCTCGTGGCAGCCTCGTGGCTGGGCTCTTCCCGGCTCTGCTGCAGCATCCTCCCGRTGGGAATGTTTATTTATCAATCCCTTCCGAGCCGTCCAAGGAGCAGGAAGGGGCTGGGCAGGAGCGTGGCTGTCCCGGGGGCTGACAAGTGACAGGGTGTTGGCAAACACCGGGGTGTGTGTCCGTCCCACCCGGGCGTGTGTCCGGCCCAGCTTAGGGGAAGCAGCGTGTGGGAGGCACCGTGGGACCGGAGCCGGACGGTGACCAGGTCATTGTCCTGCTGGGTGGCCAAGTGGAGTGGCCAAGACCACCCAGGCACTGCTGAGGGACCGGACAGGACGCCCAGGACAGGAGGGCACGGGCAGGAATCCCCAGGACAGCTCTGGATGGGAGAGAGCAGCGTGGTGGGGAGGCAGGAACGGTGCCCTGAGGGGAGCAGGACCAACGTCACCTCTTGGGTGTGAGTTTTTAAGGCTGGGAAGGAGCTGCAGGTCCTTGGACATGTGGTGGGTAACCTCTGCATCCCCCTGGCCTGGCATCCTCTCAACCTGGCATTTTCCTCAGCTGGCATCCCCCATCCCCAGCATCCTCCACCCTCATCCTGTGCCCATTTTTCCCCCAAACCTCAGGGTTTGTGCCCATCCAGGTGCGCTCTTGGCAGCAGAGGATGGCAGGAACAGCCCTCACGSCGCAGTATTTGCCATCCACCCTTCTGTGCCACTGCCCTGTCATCCTYCCATCCTTCCCTCAGCCAAAACCCAGCTGGGGAGCGTAGCTGAGCAGAGCAAACCCTTGGGTTTGGGGAGGATGACCTGGAGCAGGTACCGCCTGCAGCAGCCGCCTCCTCTGCCCGCGAGCTGCAGCTTCTAAGAAACAGAAAATAAGGAGAGTTTCAAAAAGAAAAAAAAAAARAAAAAGGAAAAAAAAATAAAAAAAAAAAAAGGGAAAAGTTCCCCGATTACATCTGGTGAAGTGACAAATCTGCCAGGCAGGTGATTATTCTGGGTACGGACGTGCCGAACACAGATGCCGATAGGATTAAAGGGGAAAGGCGGGGGGGAGCTCGCCCTGTTAAACCAACACCTGATAAAAGAATAAACCAACCCGAGGAATAAATTCCCGGCGCTGCCAAGGTCGTGCGGCGCCGGGCTCGCTGCCACTGCCGGGGGGAAAGGACAATGTCCGAGCTTTGGGGTGACCCATGGGGCACCGGACACCCCCACACCGGGCACCCCGGCACTGCCGCAGCCCCCGCTCCCGGGAGCGCCCGTACCCGGCATGCCCTCGGCTGCCTGGTTGCTTTCCAGGCACGTCCCGGGCATCCCCTTGGGATGGCGCAGAAAATTAACAGCAGTTCAGATCTGAGGAACTTTATGACACGTGTATGATAGGACTGAACCAGGGCGTAATTGAATGACGGATGAGCTTCCAAGAGCCACATTTCCAGGGACTAATGAAAAATAGAAGTGCTATTGACTAAAGGAGCTTTCGGCGGCCGGGCGGCACGGCGCGGGATGAGCCGCTGCCGGCGGGGGGAATGCATCAATACGGCGAGTAATAGCTCAGTTATTATAACTCTGGAAATGTCATTCAGGCCTAACCAGAGAACACTGGCTATTAACTAGCCTTAAACAGAACGCGCCGGGCGGGAGCCCGAGCCGCCAGCGCCCGATAATTATTTTACTTCTTTTCGTGGCTCCGTCGCCTTTCGCGCCGCGGTGGGCACGGCCTGAGTGCCCGCAGCGCCAGGAGTCCCTGTGCCTGCCTGTGGCACCAGGCCAGGCTCCTCGGGGRCTGCTCCAGGGCAGGGCCCCATTGCAGCCTGGTTTGTCCCTGTCCCTTGCAAGGATTGCTGGTGTTGCTCTTGTCACCTGTGCAATGAGCGCGGGGCTGCAGCCTTTGTGCACGTAATTCCCTGTGTCCCTTCCTGCATTGCTCCTCATGCACATCCTTTCCTGCATCGCTCCCTGCATCCCTTCCTGCATCCTTCTCTGTGTCCCTTTCTGCATTACGCCCCATGCATTTCTCTTCCTGCATCCCTCCAGCATCCTTCCAGCATCCCTTCCTGCATCACTTCCCATGCACTTCTCTTCCTGCATCCCTTCCTGCATCCCTTCCTGCATTGTTCCCTGCATCACTCCCTCCATCCCTTCCTGCATCCTTCTGTGTCCCTTCCCACATCATACTCCATGCACGTCCCTTACTCCATCCCTTCCTGCATCCCTTCCTGCATCACTTCGCATGCACATCCCTTCCTGCATCCTTCTGTCCCTTTCTGCATCACTCACCATGCACTTCTCTTCCTGCATGCCTTCCTGCATCCCTTCCTGCATTGTTCCCTGCATCACTCCCTCCATCCCTTCCTGCATCCCTTTCTGGATCCTTCCCCATGCACATCCCCTCCTATATCTCTCCCTACATCCCTTCCTGCACCCCTTCCTCCATCCCTTCCTCCATCCCATCCCTCATTCCTCCCCATACAAATCCTTCCCCACAGTTCTCCTCATCCCTCTGCCGAGACACTCAGCAGCGATGGGATCTGGGCTGGCAGAGGCCGGCTCAGGGCCCGGTGCCCTGCGGAGCCCCGAGGTGTAATGAAAGCCCGGGGGAGRGTATCGAGTGATCCTAAATGGATTTTCTCCATTAGCTCAGCCCCATCAGCTGGTTATCCGCTCCTGGAGCGCTCCGGGGCTGCCGCCACCGGCACTTAGAGCGCTGCCAGCACCTGCTGCCGCAGCACAGCACCCACCTGCCATCACCACCCATCCTGCAGGCCCAGCACCCTCCTTACAGGGCTTTTGGGGCACCCTTTTGGGGGGGCATCGTGCCCATGAGAAGGATGGTGGGATGCAGAAGGGTCCCACAGCTCAGTTTTATCCCTGGGGACCCCAACATCCCACCCTGGCATCCCATCCCTGGTGGGGTGAGGGAGGGCCGGCTCCTTCCCGCACGCAGCCACTCCCTGCTTGGCAAGTCGGAGTTCATCATTAGCCAGGAAATAATTAATTGTTGGGCTGACAAAAGGCATCGCTCGGCCCCCCCGGAGACCCCGTCAAAGGGAGCTGTCAGGGGCGGGCGTGATAAATTACGGCAGCTCCGCAGCCCGTCCCCGCCACGACGGGGGGACAGCGCTGTCCTTTGGCCGGGGGTCACCGTGGGTCTGCACCCTGCCCGCTGTCCCCTGGGTGTCACCAAGCTGTGACAGGCGCTGTGCCCGCCGTGTCCGTCCTTCCGAGCYGCGTCCCCGTGCCCGCCTGGCCCCGCCGCGCCGTCCCGCTGGGCAGCGGCGGCCGATTTCCACCGCGTCGGCGTTTTCCCGGTGATTGCGGGGCCGGTGCTCGCCTGGCTCCTGCCGATCAAATTACCGCCCCAAATTCCCTGCCAGTCCAAGGTTAAAGAGTCACCAAAGTGTCCCCGCCAACCYCCCGCCCTGCCATCCCCCATCCCGAAATTCGGCCGCCAGCCGAAAATAGAGTGGACAACAAGTAAAATCATGCACAGATCCGTGTTTATCCGTGTTAATTTGTGTGTCTTTAAGCAGCTGGGATGGGGAATGTGCTCCTTGTTTGTCTGTTTTGCTGCCAGACCCACACTGTGCAGGAAGATCCAGCCATGGGACAGGGAAACTGAGGCACRGAGGCAGGACCACGCCACGTCCCGGTTGTGGCTCTGGGGTGACATCAATGGAACGGCTCTGGGGAGCACCAACAGCGGCTGGTTTGGCTCAGAGACTGGAGGAGGGTGGCACTGATCTCCTCAGCGCCCTTTGCTGCTGCCACCCATCCCCTCAACAGCACCCGGGACACCCCAAATCTCCCTCCAGCTTGGTGACAGCGAGACTGGCACAAAGGGCTGTTCCTCACCCCCAGGACAGCGGGGAGGTGACAGCAAATGGGACAAGACGCTGGCACTGGCACGGTGCTGCTGGTGACCCCACACCCACACGATATCGGGGCTCGGCCACGCTAATGAGGTCACCCCTGGGGGGCTGTTTACCCCAAAAGGCGCCTTGATCCGGCTGTCCCAGCGGGCTGTGGTGTGGACGGCGGGGGGCCCGGCTGTCACCGGCTGATAACCCCCAGCGGCTCCGTCCCGTGCCCGTTATCAGCGCCCGCCCGCCTGGCCAGACGCGGTAATTAGGGCGCTCAGCGTGAGCCTCCCGTGCGCGGCCGCCACGTGCCCGGCGTCCGGCTGTGAGGGACGTGCGGCGCCCGACGGCGGCGGGGACGTGAGCGGGGCTGCTGTGTGCAGGGCTGGGCGTGTGTGGGGACACGAGTGCCAGTCTGATATCTGTGGGGACACAAGTGGCACCCAGATGTCCATGGGGTCATGAGTGCCAGCCTGGTGTCCGAGGGGTCACAAGGGCCAGCCTGGTGTTCACAAGGACACGAGTTCCAGCCTGATGTCCATGGGGACACGAGTGCCAGCCTGGTGTTCGTGGGGGCACAAGTGCCAGCCTGATGTTCATGGGGTCACCAATGCCAGCCTGGTGTCCATCGGGACACATCTGCCGTCCTGGGGTCCGTGGGGTGATGAGTGCCACACTGGTGTCCATGGGGACACGAGTGCCAACCTGGTGTCTGTGGGGACATGAGTGCCATCCTGGTGTCCATCGGGACACATCTGCTGTCCTGGTGTCTGTGTGGACATGAATGCCAGCCTGGTGTCCATGGGGTCACCAGTGTCAGCCCGGTGTCCATCGTGACACATCTGTTGTCCTGGTATCTATGGGGACATGTCTGCCATACTGGTGTCCATGGGGTCACGAGTGCCAGCCTGGTGTTCATGGGGTCATGAGTGCCAGCCTGGTGTTCATGGGGACACGAATGCCAGCCTGGTGTTCATAGGGTCACGCGTGCTGGACTGGGGTCTGTAGGGTCATGAGTGCAGAATGGTGACACACAGTGATTTGGGAACGAATCACCTCCCTCTGGTGCCCAGTGCCCTGTCACCTGCCAGCCACCACCGTGCCCCCTCCTGTGCTGTCTGTCTCCACTCCTTGCCACGCTCCCTCCTGACCTTCACTCCTTTCTCTCCTGGGTGATTTGGGTGTCCAGTGTGTCCATTGTCGTGCCCATCCCATCGTGCCCATTGTGTCATGGCCACCCTTGTGTGGCCATCCTGCTGTGTCCATCCCCCTGTGCCCATCCCACCGTGCCCACCTGGCCGTGCTCCCCTGGCTCCCGGCGCTGCTAACACAATTACCGTGACACTTCCCAGCCCTCGTCTCTCCGACGGTCGAGTTTCTGCTCTGATTTGATTTACACGGATCCGGCCACGGGCCCGGCTGGCTGCCGCCATCCCCACGGCTGGAGGGGCAGCCGTGGCCGGAGATGTCCCTGGTGCCACCCCAAACTGCAGTCACCAAGGGCTGGCAGCGAGGGATGTCACATTCACGGTGTCACGAGTGCCAGCCGGTGGTGCTGCCGGGGTGTGAGGGCGGTGCCAGCTGCTCCTGGCACTCGGAATGTTCCCAAAAGCGTGTGGGGTGGGATGTGRGGCAGCAGACCCCACTCTGGAGGAGAGGAAATGGGGTTGGCAGGGTCTGGGGGGTGCCACGAGCGTGGAGGGGGCACAGAGGAGCACCAGGGTGGGTCAGGCAYGGGGCAGTGAGGGGCGTGGGGGTCACTCACCCCCATCCCAGCCTGGACCTGCTCAGTCCCCACACCAGGGGCTCGTGGCTGGCACCACTTGGTGGCCACAGGTCCAGCCAGGGCTGGGTTGCGGCAGAAGGAGCTGGAGCGGGACCTCTGCGCCGCCCCACTTTATTATTGAATTTAACCTACAGTCTTCCTTACATGCCACAGTGCCSGTAACTAGTGCAGAGGCTGCTTTTATGTGCAAATGAGGCTTTTTTTTTTTTAATCTTTGACAGAGAATGTGCTGTGTTTACATAACAGAGGGCCCTGGTACTCTGGAGAGGGCCACTGACAGTGCTGGCAGGAGATGTTAAGAAAGATCTAACATTTCTGATCTCTGTTTAGCCAGAGGCGCTGCGAGGCGGCGGGAGCAGCAGGGGAGGGTGGCTCTGGGGTGCCCTGGAGAGCTTCTGGGCTGTGCCTGCCCGGGGCTCCGGGGCTGGGAACYTGGGGCAGAGAGGATGGAACAGCTGCAGGAATGAGGTGGCACCACAAAGTCGTGTCCCCGTGATGATATGGAGCCCTCAGAACCCTCAGCAGCATCCCCAAGGCTGAGACAGAGCTGCCCTTTCCCCGTGCTGGTGGTGCTCCCKGAAATTTGGGAGAATCCAGCAACCTCGGGTGACCAAAAAATTGAGGTGAGCAGTGTCCCCATCCAAGCCAGGAGCTGCTGGGATGWGCTGTCCCATCTTCCCTCTCCGTGATCCGCTGCCACCAGTGAAGGGAAAAACTCCTCCTGCCAGGTTAAGTGGAAAAATGACCAATATCCTGCGGCCTGCCAGGTTCAAGCGCATTAATTCCGGGGAGTCGGTTAATGGCAGTATTGATTAGTCTCAGCGCTGGGCTAACGAGCATCCATGCTAATGAGGGGTGAGTGGTGGGAATTGCAGCAGCTGGAGCCGTTCCAGGGATTTTTGGTTGCGGGGTGAGGGTARAGCTTCCCGAAAAGAGGCTCCACCTGCCTGGGGAGTGGGTTCATCCCCTTGAAAATGAAATATTTGTGTGCCAAAACCACGATTTCTGGGTGACACCTGTGGTTTTTTGGGGTGAGAGGGTGATGTCACGAGTCTGAGGGAAAAACCTGTCTGATCGTGGATCCGTCCGCCCGGCGTGTCCGTGCCGTGCTGGGTCATCGTGGAACATCCASATCCATGGGATCACAGATCCCAGCTCTGGTTGGGTTTATCCCAAGCACTACAAACTCTGGGAGGTGTTGGGTTTATCCCAGACTCTGGGAGGTGTTGGKTGGGAAGGGATCTCCCGATCCCAATCCCGCTCACGGCGCAGTGGGGCCGAGGGCGAAGCCGCCCGGGCTCTTCCCTGGAAAGCCGCTCAGTTTTTTGAACTCTTTGCTTTTTTCTCTCTTTCTKTTCTCACTGCAAACACTTGAAAGGCCCCGTTCCTCCCCTCGCTGTCCCCAGCTGCCCCCCCGGCCCCATCTCACGGCGGTTTTCATATGGGGCTGGGGCAGGGGTGACACCCCAAGTCTGACTTTGCATTTCCTTTGTGCAACTTGGCAAAATTTTAGGGTGGGGACAGAATTAACTCAGTGTTTGGAGAACCAAGAGCAAGTTTTGCTTTGGGGTGCCCAGCAGTATCCTTGGGGTGGCCCC
>NW_026623550.1:728838-736372 GCF_030028575.1 Malurus melanocephalus
AGCCCCACAATGGGGTGTGAGCCCTGGAATGGGGTATCAACCCTACAATGGGGCTGTATTGGGGTACTGACCCCACAATAAGGTGCCAGCCCCACAATGGGATACCASTCCAATATTGGGGTACCARCCCCACRAAGGGATACAGGGGCTGCAATGGGGTACCAGCCCCACAAAGGGACACCAGGGGTGCCAGCCCCACAATGGGGTGCCAGCCCCACAGTCACAGCCCAGTACCAGCCGCCGGTGACGATCAGTTCCCATTATTCCACGATYATCCCTGTCCGAGCCGCTTCCACGGCATTTTCGGCACCGCTTTGGTGGAAATCCTCTCCCAGGTACCACGTGTCCAGGCCCTGCCAGGCTGGCGCTTGCATTTAAACAAATTTTATTTCTTTCCGTGCGCAAAAACCTTCACACAGCCCTCGGGATCAGGCTCGGATCCACAAACAGGCTGAAATGACAGCTCCGGGGGTCCCCATTTATCTCGGCGCCTCTCTCCTCGTGCATCCCATCTCATCCCGCTCTGTCACCCCATCCTGTAATATCTCAGCATCTCCCTAAAGCAAAAGATGACAATAAAGTGTAAATGGGGAGTGTTGGCTCTGGAGCATAATGATGGCAATTTAGATGCCAGCCGTCATTTCCCCGCCGTTGCCCCAGGTAACAGGAGCCGCCGAATCCTGTGGGAACGCGGCCGAGGCGGGACGAGGTTACCTCGGAGGCTGATGGCTGTCCTGGGATTTTCTGTCATTTACCTTATAAGGAGGGGAAGGGAAATATCCTTCAGTGGAGGTGTGAGCTCCGGGAGYGCCRGGCTGAGCCCTGTTCCAGCTCCAGGGATGGCAGGGCTGGGGGAAAACACCCTGGTTCTACATGGGGTTGGTGTGCATTACCASAGTSCCTGTCCCCATTCCTGTCCCCATCTCCATCCCCATCCCTGYCCCYRTCTCCATCTCATCCCTGTCCCTGTCTCTATCCCCATCTCTGTCCCAATCCCAGTCTTTATCCCCATTCCCATTCCCGWCTCTGTCYCTGTYCCCWTCCCTGTCCCCATCTCCATCCCTATCCCTGYTCCCATTCCCATCCCTGTTTCTATCGCTGTCCCCATCCTGTCCTTGTCCTCATCCCTGTCCCCATCCCAGTCTCTATCCCCATTTCTGTCTCCATCCTTGGCCCCATCCCTGTCCCTGTCTCTATCCCCATTCCCATCCCTGTCTCTATCCCTGTCCCCACCCTGTCCTTATCCTCATCCTTGTCCCCATTCCTTTCTCTGTCCACATCCTTATCCCCATCCCAGTTCTTGTCCCAATCTCTGTCCCTATCCCTGCCCTTGTGTCTATCCCCATTGCCATCCCTGTCCCCATTCCTGTCCCTGTCCCTGTCTCTGTCCCCTTTCCAATCTCTCTCTATCCCTGTTCCCATCCCTGTCTCCATCTCCATCCCTAAGGGTGTCCCTGTCCCCACCCTGTCCCCATCCCTGTCCCGATCTCCATCCTTGTCCCTGTCCCTGTCCCTGTCCCTGTCTGTATCCCTGTTCCCATCCCTGTCCCCGTCCCCGTCCCCGTCCCTGTCCCTGTCCCTGTCCCTGTCCCTGTCCCTGTCCCTGTCCCTGTCCCAGTCTCTATCCCCTTTCCAATCTCTCTTTATCCCTGTTCCCATCCCTGTCTCCATCTCCATCCCCAACCCTAACCGTGTCCCTGTCTCTATCCCCATTCTGTCCCCACCCTGTCCCACCCTGTCCCCACCCGTGTCCCCACCCTGTCCCACCCTGTCCCACCGGAGCAGCTCAGGGGCTGTCACCCGGCATTAATCCCAAACCCAGCTGCCGTCCCCGTCACTCCCGATCGCGGTGATTGAGCTCCTGAGTACGGAGCCGGGCTCGGAGCTCCGGAGCCGAGATAAATATCGGCATTAAAGCTGTCAGGGCCGGCGCCGCGGCACTCTCACGGTGTCACCGACGGGGTCACCGACGGTGGCACCGCTGGAACCGGGCGCTCCCACTGCCCGCGGCTCCGCTTCACCCCATCCCGCTGCTCCGGGAGGACCGACAGCCCCATGCCCTGCCCTGGCATTTCCCGGGGACGTGGTGGCATCTGGGACCAGCAGTATTCCCTGAATGGAAAGTTCCGGGAATGGGGAAAAGAATGGAAAAAGAAAGGGACAGGGAAACTGAAAACGGAAACTGAAAAGGGAAACAGAAAAGGGAAACAGAAAAGGGAAACAGAAAAGGGAAACTGAAAAGGGAAACTGAAAAGGGAAACTGAAAAGGGAAACTGAAAAGGGAAACTGGAGGAAACAAGGGAGGGGGAGAGGAAGGAAAGGAAAAGAAGATAAACAAAATGGGCATCCCTAAAACCCCTCCAGAGCCTGGCTGGGCTCTGGGGACCCCCTGTGCCCCCCAACCCGTGCCCACCTCCCCGTGCCCGTCCCGCCCCCCGCGCTCCCGCTCGCCCCCTCTTTATTTTTTTAATCAGCGGCGTCGCTTTCTGGCGCCGAAGCGTTTCCCAGCCCCGCACTCAGGAAACCTCATTAACACAGATCAAAAGGAGCTTTTAATGATTTATAAAGGTGCAGCAGTTTGGAGAAATTAAATAATTTAGGTGCTGTGTGTACGGCGGGGTCCCTCCGGACCGCATTACCGGCGAGCCGCGACGCCGTCCCCGCTCCGTCCCACCGCGGCACCGGGGACAACACCGGAGCCTCTGGGGACCGGGAATTGTCACCGCCACCATCCCAGGGGTTGGGGTTGATGGGGACAGAGCGTCCCTTGAATGTCACCTCACCCTGCCAGCGCCAGGCTTTGGCAATGGTGGGACATTGGGATAGTCCAGCACAGCCCGGAGGGAATTTGGGACTCTCCGCCACGGGAAATATTTACCAACGTGGTTAAAATAAACTTTGGCGCTGGTGTGGGGTGGTGGRATGGGGAAATGGGATGGGGTGTGGGGTGGCCGAGCCCGCTGGGCCAAAACTGGCTGGACACAGTTGTCCAGGGGCATCTGGCTCTGACTCCATCCCCTCCCAGCTCCATGAGTGGCTTTTCCCTCTTGAGCAGAGAATCTGGATCAGCCTCCAGGACACTGTGACCATCCCGTGGCCCAAATTCTCCCCGATGTCCCTGTCCAGCTCCCGCCGTGTCCATCCCGCGGGATGACGCTCGGCTCGGGCTCGGCAGCGATTTTGGCTGCCCGAGGAGAAGGAGAAACAAATGGAAAACCGGCTTAAACGTTCCCGGCGTGAAGTCCATTGCCGGCCACGGGCGTGCCAGGAACCAGCCGAGCAGCGGGATTAATGGAGAAAAGAGCTGCTGGAAGGGGTCTGTGGGCGCCTGCGCCCCGGGGACCCTTCCCTGCCACCCCCCCAGCTCCCAGAGCTGCTTTGTCCCCATTTCCCGAGGAGGGGACACCTCTGCAGGGCTGGGRGAGATGGGAGGGGGCTGAATTTCCATCGGGTTGTGTTTAATAGCCCCGGAGAGGGCGGGAGGGCTGGGGGGGGTTGGTTTGGGGGGGCGGGCAGGGGGGGGAGCTGCTGTGTTTTATTTTGCTCTGTAATAGGCTTATTACTCCTGATCACGCTGTGACTATTTGAATGAAGGAGATTTCGGGAGATGAAAGCGGAAGGGAGATTTTTAAGTCTCTCAGCGCCTGGCCCCGCAAGGACGGGTGCCCTTGGAGCGGGGGGGACCCCATACCCAGCCCCCCTGCCTCAGTCCCCCCCTCACCCCTCTGCCCCTGTGAGCCCTGACCGGCCCCCAGCGGTTCCAAACCTCCTAATTTTCCAGCCTCAATTTATTCATGGCCGGTTTATACCCATTTGTTTATGTGCCAACACCGTTCCTCAGCTTAAATAGCTCTTTTCCATCCATAATATCGGCCCCCCCTTCCCYGTATTCCAGCGGGCGCAATCATATCTCTTTTCAAGCTGTTCAGGAAAGAAAAATCTGAATTATTTAACCCTTGGGACACTGGCTGGTCTCGCAGGGTGTGGAGAGACAAATCCGCTTTGTTCCCGCGCTGGGTCGCTGCCCGAATTTGGGAATTCTGGGAGGAGGATGCTGCTGCTCTGAGGGGAAACTGAGGCACTGGGGTGTCCGTGGAGTGTGTGCTGCCAGGTTGTGGGTTGTCCCAGGGGTCATCTCTGGTGATGGGATCATCCCCATCCCATGGCATTGTCCCCATCCTGTGGCATCATTGCTAGTAATGGCATTGTCCTTGTCCTGTGGTGATGGGATCATCCCATGGTGTCATCTTTGGTAATGGGATCATTCCATAGCATCATTCCCTGTCCCGTGGTGTCACCCCTGGTGATGGGATTATCCCCATACCATGGCATTGTCTCTATCCTGTGGCATCATTCCTAATAATGGCATTGTCCTAATCCCATGGCATCATCTCTGGTAATGGGATCATCCCCATCCCATGCCATCGTCCCCATCCTGTGGCATCATTCCTAGTAATGTCATTGTCCCAATCCCACGGAGTCACCCCTGGTGATGGGATCATCCCATAGCATCATTCCCTGTCCCAAGGTGTCATCCCTGGTGATGGCATTGTTCTCATGCCCTTGTGTCATCCCTGGTAATGGGAACGTCTCATGATGTCATCTTTGGTAATGGGATCATCCCATGGCATCATCCCAATCCCATGGCATCGGCTCTGGTGATGGGATCATCCCCATCCCATGACATCATTCCTAGTAATGGCATTGTCCTAATCCTACAGCATCATCCCTGGTGATGGGATCATCCCATGGCATCACCCCAATCCCATGGCATCATCCCAGAAAATGGCATCATCCCCATCCCATGGCGTGGGCGTTGGTGGTGTGATCATCCCAATCCCAAAACATCATCCCCATCCCATGGCATCAGACTGGGATGAACTGGGGAGTTCTGGACACCCCACAGAGTGGGGTACACCGTGCTGAGGGTCCCCACAGACCCCACACCCAGAGGAGGRTGACCCCTCCCCATAGCCCCCCAAAAGTGGGTGACCCTCTCCCCGCAGCTCCCCCACCCCCATCTCCATCTGGGCCATTAATTAGCTTTAATCAGCTTTAATTCAGCAATTTGTCAGACAGGCCAAGGCCCTTGCAGTGAGTTTTTCCCAAAAAATATTATTATTATTATTATTATTATTATTATTATTATTATTCCCCTGATACGTGGGCCCACCCCCCCTCTTCCTACCTTTTCTCAGCCTTTAGTAACGATCATTAAAATAAATAATTTTTTTAAAATAAAAGGCAGCCCAGAAGAAGGTTTTTTTGTTGGTTTTTTCTTTTTTTTCCCCTTTAAATATTTTTTATTGTTCTCCGCGCGTTTGAAAATTGTTTCCCGGTAAATTCCAGCCCTTTGTATTAATTTTACATTTTCCAATGTTACCTTGCCAGGGGCAGGGTTGGCACAACTGGCTCGGGAAAGGAGAGGGAAGGAGAGGGAGAAACCCTGCTCCTTAATTAGCGCGTTCCCTGTGTGATCAGAGAGCTTATGAGGCAGGTAATGAGCTGGAGGGGGGCTGCAGGATGCCCCCATCTCCACACTGCCTCCCTCCTTCCCCCCCTTTCCCGTTTTGGGGTCACTCTCTGCTGCTATGGGGATGGGGAGCCGCTTTTGGGGTGTCTGTGGATGAGGTGAGGCTGTCGCAGCTCTCGGTGAGCCCCGAGATGGTTTTTTTTTTTGGGGGGGGGTTGTGGTTGCTGTCCCTGTCCAATCAGACCCCTCGAGCCCTGGAGGCACGGGGTGACAGTTTTAGGGGGTTTTCTGATGGGGGGAACTTCAAATTCATCATGAAAAATCCTCAATCAATGAGGGATGGGAGCCAAACTGCCCAAATCGGCTCCTGGCGGGGTTGGTGAATTTGGTGAATTTGAGCTCCACTGGCCAGGAGCGCCAAGGATCTGRAATTTGGGGAGGGGGATCACAAGGACCACCCCGAGGAGCTGGAGGAGGGGATGCTGGCAAACACCTCGGAGTTCTCAGTGCTGATGATCCCTTAATCTCTGGGATAAGCAGTGCCAAAAACGCCGGTGACACCGGGATTGCGGCGCTGGGCCGTGGCCGTGCCGGCGCTGCTGGGAATAATCATTTCTGTGTGATTTCCACCCAAATTGTGCTGGTTTGCTGGCACGAAACAAAAGAGATCGGGGTTAATCCGGAGGTTAATGGGGGTGTTGGGGTGGGATCAGACCTTGAATTGTGGAGTGGTGAGGCCCTGGGATGGAATTCCCAGGGAAGCTGTGGCTGCCCCATCCCTGGAAGTGTCCAGGGCCAGTTTGGACAGGGCTTGGAGCAGCCTGGGAYGGTGGGACGTGTCCCTGACGGTGGCAGGGTGGCACAGGATGGTTTGGGTGGGAAGGGACCCTAAATCCCATCCACTGGATGGGATTTAGGGTCCCTTCCCACCCAAACCATCCTGGGATTTGATGATTTCATACATCTCTCGGATCCGATAGTCCAGGATCAGCTGGAGGCACCACTCAATCTCCCGGGAATRGTTCTCCTTGGCTCATTCCTACAAAAAACCAACCTTTTCTATCCCAAAAAGAGCCCTTTTATCTGAGTTCCATCCAACCAGGAGACAGAAACAGAACACCCACGGGGGGTCACAATTCCAAAATCCCTGGGGAGGGTCCCCAAACGAGCCAGACCGATTTGGTGACCCACCCACCCCGACTCCTCCACAGGTTCCACCGCGGCGATTACACGGTGGAGGTGAGCATCAACGACTACCTGGACATCTACTGCCCGCACTACGAGGAGCCCCTGCCCGAGCGCATGGAGAGGTACATCCTCTACATGGTCAACTACGAGGGCCACGCGTCCTGCGACCACCGGCAGCGCGGCTTCAAGCGCTGGGAGTGCAACCGCCCCGATTCCCCCAACGGGCCCCTCAAGTTTTCCGAGAAATTCCAGCTCTTCACGCCCTTCTCGCTGGGCTTTGAGTTCCGACCCGGCCACGAGTATTACTACATCTGTGAGTAGGGGTTGGGAGCGTCCTGGGGGTGTCGGTGACCCCAAAATGTTGTGGGGTTATCCAAATCTTGCAGTGCATCCGGCTTGGGGCAAACATCCCGTGGAAATTTTTGCTGTGGCCAAATCACAGCCGTGGGCGTGAGAGTGACCAGGACTGTCCAGGGGCACTGGCCACACCATGGGCACTGGGAATGGCCCCAGCCCCAGGCAGTGTTCCCGTGATCTCCTGTGTATTCCTGTGCTCTCCCATGTAATTCCCGTGTTCTCATGTATTTCCCATGCTCTCCTGTGCTCTCTTGTGTATTTCTGTGGTCTACAATGTAATTCCTGTGTTCTCACATCTATTCTTGTGCTCTCACATGAAATTCCCGTGCTCTCCAATGTAATTCCCATGTTCTCACGTCTGTTCCTGTGTTCTCGTGTAATTCCTGTGCTCTCCTATGTAATTCCCATGTTCTCACATCTATTCCTGTGTTCTCATGCAATTCCCATGCTCTCCTGTGTGATCCTGTGCTCTCCTGTGTGTTCGTTGCTCTCACATGCAATTCCCATGCATTCACA
>NW_026623550.1:738360-740254 GCF_030028575.1 Malurus melanocephalus
AAAAAAAATTAAAAAATGAATAACAATAATCATCCCTGCTCGGTGGCTACTTTTCCGACTCGCATAAATCAGCCATTTAAAAAAACAAATTAATAATTTTCTTCTCCTGTTAACGTGTAATTAGCAAATGGCAGCGGCTCTCCCCGGGGACGGCGGAATGTCACCGGGTAACCGATGGCTCTCKCCTCCCTCCCTTCCTTTGGTGGCTTTAAAATAAAACCCAACATAACGGAACCGTCTGTAAAAACTCATCATGTTCYGTTCAGGGCGAGGAGGGGCAAAGAAAAAAAATCTCGGCTGATATTATTTTTTTAGTATTTTAATAACGTTGGGATTTTGTTCTGTCTCGCGAAGGGGAAGAGAAAGGGGAGAGGGGAGTCTTTGAAGGGGCACCCCATGACTGGGTCTGGCCCCGGGATGGGTCTGGAAACCTCATCAGGGCACAGGAATTGAGGGGGGCAGGGGGATGGGGTGGGGGGACTGATGGAGCATCCCCAGAAAGGACCAGGCTCTTCTTTTCCTGCCTCCGTGTCCATAAAAATCCATAATTCAGTGACAAACCAGAGCGAGCTGAGCCTGGGGAGTGTCCCCATGGGGTCCTGTGTGCCCCCCGTGGCTGGGACCCCCGGGAGTGTTCCTGTCCCTGTCCCTGCCCTGCCCTGAGCGGGTGCACCCCCGGCTGATCCCCCTGGACAATGTCACCTCTGCCACACGGGGACGGGATCCAATGCTCCCTAACCCCATTAAAAGGGCAGGAACCGGGGTGCCCCGTGCCCTCACCCACCCTGGGGATGTCCCGGGGATAGCAGCATCACTTTTGGGGAAGCCAGGATTTTGGGGAAGGATCAACACCCAGCTCATCTCCGCGGGAATGCCGCCGGATCCCAACCCCACCGCACCTCTGCATCCAKCCCGGCTCACACCTCCCTCTCCTCCTCCTTTTCCCGCAGACGATTCCCTGTACGAATCCCCGGAGCCCATTTTCACCAGCAACAACTCGTGCTGCAGCCTCAGGGTGCCGCCGGCGGCGCTGGCGGTGGTGCCGGTGGTCTGGACGCTCCTGCTCTCGTAGCACCGACACCGACACCGGGAGCGGCCCGGGCGCGGATCCCGCTCGCCCCGAACGGCCGGGATGGTGCCCAGGGAGGGTCGGTGCTGCCGGCGAGGATCCTGTCGCCGCTGCCGCTGTCTGAAGTCGCCGCCGTGGCACGGCCGTCCCGCCGGGAGCGGTGCCGGGCTCAGCCGAGGGATGGATCCCGATTTCCATCCCGGTCCCGCAGCTCCGGCTGTCCCGGTGGGGCGTCGCTTTTTACATTTCTAGACCAAATACAGAGTCCTCGTCCGTTTGTTTTTTTTGGTTTTTTTTCCCTTTGCTTTATTTTAATTTTTTTTTTAAAGAAAAAAAAAAGATTTTTATTTTTATTTCTTGAATTGTTCCTGTCGGGGTCCCCCCCCGGTGCCAGACTGACCCGCACAGACCGGGCTTGGCCGCCCCACTGAACCCTCATTGTCCCTGGCCACGGGCAGAGCCACCGGGACCACCGGACACAGCGATGGTGCCACCGGCTCCGTGGGCACGGACTCCTTCCCAGCCTGGCTGCAGGACGTCACGGAGCCGGACCTGCCACCCCCGGCCACCCCCGGCCACCCCCGGCCACCCCTGCCCCGGGCACGGCGGGTCTGGATGGACACAGCCCCCGCTGAGCACCCGGGGGTCACCCCAGACCCTCCGCCCGTACCGTGGGTGTCACCACCGTCCCCATGGATGTCACCACTGTCCCCATGGGACACCGGGGAGGCTCCGTGGGGAGCAAAGGAAACTGGATGGAGCTGAAAGGAGCACCGGGGACAGCTGGCACGGGGACACTGGGATGGTCAGTGTGGAGAGCACCGG
>NW_026623550.1:742761-751773 GCF_030028575.1 Malurus melanocephalus
AGGCCGTCCATCTTTGCTCCCCTCTCCCTTGGTACACCAGGGCTCTGCAGCCAGACCTCTCTGCTGGGTGGCGTGTTAATTACGGGAAGGATTTAATTACCCTGTTAATTAATAATAATGGATATTAAATTAATTAATATGCAATTGTTGATAGTACTTAATTATAGGAGGCGAGGCTGCCTGGCGGGTGGGCGCTCGGGGCTCTTGCAGCCCCTGCTCCTCACCTGCTGCTGCCTCAGTTTCCCCAGGAAGGGGACACCAACAGGTGACATCCTGGCAGGCCACCAAAGCCAGRACAGGCTGCTCTGAGGTGGCATCACGAGCATCCTCTGCTCTTTTTTTTTTTTTTTCCCTTAAATCCTAAACTTTTCCAGAGCGGCCCGTGCTCCTTCCCGGGCCTTTTATGCCTATTCCAGCATAATTAGCAGCAAGAGGAACAACCCGCTGGTAATTAATTGAGGCTCCCACTGCTGATCCGAGCTCTGAAGTTTTGCCACCAGAGGGTGAAAGACTAATTTTGCTTTTTAATAAGGGCCATATGTGTGCCAGGAGCGGGAGCGATGCCACCCACTGCCAGGGACGTGGGTGCCACCTCCAGCTCCTGCCAGTGACGGGCTCCGGCAGTGGGAACCACCAGAGAAAGAGCCTGGCAGGGATTTGACCAAAAAAGTGAATTTTTAGACCCGCTCAGGAGGTTTTCCGAGACCCGGCTCATGATTTTTTTAACGCTGGGTGTTGGAAATAGGGAGGTAAAAATAGCGAATGGACAGGCGGGAGGCTGAGACGGATGGTCGTTAGTAATTAATGAATGGACTCGTGGGGCTTCAGGGCCTGAATGGGATCATTTAGAGCCCGTCTCTCGTGCAGAGGAGGTTTGATGTGAGGAGCGGTGGTGATGCAGAGCTGGGCCTGGATTCTCCGTGTGCTGTGTCCTGTTGGGCTGTGGGATCCCATCCCGCTGATTTCGGGGTGTGAGAGGAGCTGGCTCGTTCCAGCTGATCATTGGGGCTGATTCCACGGATTCCACTCCTGAGAGGAGTCACCGGGACCCACAGGCATCCCGAGCCCCGGTGGTGATCCCAGATCCCCCTGCTCCTCTCTCCCTTTCACCATTTTGGCATCAATCAGGTTTTTTTTTCCATTTAATCCCCTGGAGACAGCGGGTGCTCCGTGCTCCGCTGGCCCGTGGAATTTCTCACCTGGTGCGTCTCTGGAGAGCTCAGGGGGTGCAGCACCCCCAGTCCCGGTGTTGTGCTCCAGGTTTGCACCGTGAGGAGGCTCAGGACGATCCTCGGTTCCCTCACTCCAGGGATGTTCAGCCTCTCCCATCCCTGCTGGGCTCTCCACAGCGATTTTCCCATTTTGTGCCCGTCCAGCAGTGATGCTGCCGTGGTTCGGGGCAACCACGGCCACCGTGTGCCAAGGGGAGCGTTGGCCACGAGGCCGAGCCCTCTGTGGGGCTGCTCGGGGCAGAGCAGGGAGCTGGGAACACCCTGGGCTAAAAATGACCCTTTCCCCTGAATCCAGCTTCAATTCGCCCCGCTGAAATGAATTCCCAGTGGCCAGGCTGTCCCCTCGCCACCCTGGGTCCCCCGTAAGGCTGGTGGGTGCTGCAGCTGGCACAGTGGCCACCGAGGCCGGCACAGTGGCCACCGGCGCCCTCCGAGCGGCGGCAGCAGGGCTGGGGGAGCTCGTTCCTGTGTCCCCCTGTCCCATCCCACGCGGGGACCACGACACCCCGCAGCACCGAGTGCTCCCCGCGGGCTCACCGGCACCTCCCGGGCTCCGTCGGGTCCCTCCAGCGGCTCCCGGTGCGGGCTCCTGCCCCGGTTCCAGCTCGCAGCGGGATGCGGGATGTCCCTCCTGTCCCTGCGGCCGCTCCGGCTGTCACCGCCGCCCCCTCCCCTCCCCGCCCGGCCCGGCCATCCCATCCCTGTCCTCCCATCCTTATCTCGTGATAGCTACAAGCGACACAACCGGGAGCGCTCCTGTAACGATCTGCCAGCTGCGGGAGCACCTGGAGAATCCCAGAGCGGGGGATGATTTATGGAAACAGCGCGGGAGAGGAGAGAAGAGGAGAGCGGGGAGGCGACGAGAAAACACCACCGGGTGCGGGGCCGCTCCTTCCCGGTGTACCGGGATGTGGGGCCGCTCCCTCCGGTGTACCGGGTGTAGGGCCGCTCCCTCCCGCGGATCGGGGTGCTCCCGGTATATCGGGGTGCGGGACCGCTCCCTCCCGGTGTACCGGGTGCGGAGCCGCTCCCCCTGGCAGATCGGCTCCCGGTGTATCGGGGTGCGGGGTCTTTCCTGGCCCATGGGATCGGGGGGCTGTCGGGGGAGGCAGGTGACAGCCCCCCAGCCCCTCGTGGCCATCGATTTGCAGGATTCGGCCCAGCCGGGTGTGTAATTGTGCTCAGGCACCGCCGCTCGCTCCGCGCCGTCCGCGGGGCCCCGCGCGCAGGAAATGGAACTTTTCAGGCCACTGGACATTTAGTTTTGTTCAGCTGTTAATTCCCCCACCCCGGGGAGAGGAGGGGGCGCGGGGGGAGGGTGGTGGAGGGGTGGGAGGGGGCTGCTGCAGCCCCCTCTCCGTGGAGGAMCCCTGGGAATCATCGAATCAGCAAATCCCAGGATGGTTTGTGTTGGAAGGGATCCTAAATCCCATCCTATCCCGTTCCCTGCCGTGGGCAGGGACACCTTCTGCTATCCCAGGRTGCTCCAAGCCCCGTCCAACCTGAYCTTGGACATTTCCAGGGATGGGACAACCACGACTTCTCWGGGAAATCCATCCCARTAACCTCRCCACCCTCACAGGGAAGGATTTCTTCCCAATATCCCATGGATGCGAAGGGTGAGAGCACCTCACAAGGTCACCTCATCCCACCCACACCACGACCACCTTCCCTGCGCCTTCACCCCCATCCCAAATCCAGTCTGGCTGGCGGCAGAACCTGACCCGGTGCCGAACAACCGCACCGCAACCCCCGAGCTCCGCCCGGGAGMGATTTCTCTCTCCCCCAGGCACGGAGCGAGCATCCATTCCCCTCGGAGCTCCTCTCTCGCAAGGTAACCGGCATTATATCCGGACCAATTGCTCCAGCATGATCCTCCTGAATGTTGCACAGCATGTACACGGCGTCTTATGGAAAATACATGCCCCTGGGTGAGCCTTTTAATAGCGCCGGCTCCTGCCCGGGGGGCGGGGGGGCCGCGCTCCGCTACGGCGCTGCCAAGGAATGATTGAAAAGTTGGGGCTCGCCGTAGGAAACCCCCCGCTGCGGGGAACAACGTGTTTTCATTCCCCTGCCAGGTAACAAATGAAAAGAATTGCAATGAATGCTAATGGAGAGGGGAGCAGGACGCTGCGGAGGCTGCCGGGGCTGGAGGTGGGGATGAGGTGGGCAGGGATGGGGGGGATCCGGAGCCCGGGAATGCGGGATCTGCCCGGGGCACCCCGAATTTGCAGAGTGGAGCTGGTGGAAAACATTCCCTGGCGGAGCGCTGGTGGGTGCTGCAGGGAGGAGGGTCTGGGGCGCTGGACCAAAATCACTTTTTTTTTCGCAACAAAATGCAGCTGCTGAGGGAATGTGTCGGTCCCAAAAATTCTCCTCGGTGTGAGCTGCTGTCTTTGCGGCGAGCCCGGTTTTGCGGCTGGAGCTGATCGTGGTGTGGCAAACACACCCTGGCACGGGGCTGATGGGCGCTACGGGGAGGATGCTCTGATCCTGCACCAAAATCACTTCTTTTCGCATCAAAATGCAGCCRAGGAAACGCAGCAATCCCCAAATTCCCCTTGAGGGTTCTCCCGTCCCAATGGGGACCCCGTTTTTGGTGTCTGGATCTGGTCATGGCACTGCAAACACGCCCTGGCACGGACTTGGTGGCCCTACCACGTGTGACCAGTACCAAAATCGCYTCTTTTTGTAACAAAACTCATCTGGGCCAACACATAAATCCCCAAAATTCCACGTTTCCGACCCCAAGGAGCCCGTCCCGATGTCGCAGCCGAGGTGCCATTGAGCCGGCGAAGGGCTGAGCCGTTTGTCACCAGAGCCGGGCTGGGAAGCGGGAGGGTAAACACGGATGAACAGCCTTCACCCGCTCCAGTAAATATTTTATATCCCACACCAAGAAAAGACACTCCTATTTAAATGATTTATCAAGGAAGATCATGTAGAGGTTTCCATAAAATATGTAGGGCTCCTAATCCCGACATCATCAAGCCAAGAGGACCGGAATCATTTATTACCTTCCCAACAGCCGCGCGGCTGCGGGGACACGACTGACAAATAAAAGTGTGTTTACAGCTTTTGGGCTCCTCTGGGGAGAGCTAAATCACGGCGGGGGTGGGAAGGGGAAAAGGAGCAGGAAATTAAGCGGCGATTCCTGCCCGTCAGGGCGGTGTGGGGCGGGGAATGCCGGACTCAGGGCATYCCGGTGTCCCCCGGTGTCCCCGTCCCGGTTGTCGTGCGCTGGGTGCGGCGATGCTCGTTTTCCCAGTGGGATTTTTGGGATGGGCGCTGTGTGTAAACCCCTCTGGGATGCCCAGATGTGCCCAGATGTTCTGCAGGTTGCAGCTGGGCAGGGGTCAGTCGTCTGGGATGGGTTTTCTGTGGGTTTCTGCAGAATTAGGATGGGGCCCACAGGGATCTGTTTCTCTTTCCCCTTGCACCAGGTACCCACCCCATGCTCCCACTGGTCTCTCCCATCACGGCATCCTTTGCACCCATTTTTTGAGGATTTTTCCCCCGTTCTTTGTCACTCAATGATCCAATCACCACATCTTTTTTTGGATCCATTTATTAAGGATTTTCTTCCAACTCGCACCCATTTATTGAGGATTTTCTCCCATCTGCTCAACTTTTCGCTCCCATTTATTGAGGACTTCCCCCCCATTCTCTGCCAGTCCATGATCCCATCACCACATCCTTTCAGGTCCATTTCCTTAGGATTTTCACCCATCTTCCCACCCTTCTGCACCCATTTACTGATGATTTCCCCCCTCACCCTCTGCCATTCGGTGATCCCATCTCCCCACTCTTTTTACCCATTTATTGAGATTTTCCCCACCCTTTTGCACCCACTGACCGACGATCATCCCCCATCCTCTGCCCACGGTCTCCCCGCATCCTTCAGCTCCCGATATCGAATTTTTTCCCCCAAATCCAACAGCACCACATCCCCTCCGGGATCCGGGGGGACCCCGAKCCGGGCCGCGGGCGCTGCCAGCGGCGGCGATTTGGCCGATTTGGCATTCAGCGGCGGGAGCGCAGCCGTGGGGCCGGCGCCGCGTTATTAAGGGATTAGCAGGTTGTCTTGGCGCTCAATTGTAGATAAGTGCCGCGGTTTGTATTATCTTTTCACGCTGCACCGCGAAGGATGACAAAGAGACAACATGGGTGTCATGGCCTTCAGCATATCATTAAGGGTAATTTGTCTTGCGGGGAGGGGGAGGCGAAGGGAGAGGGAAGGAGAGGAGGCGAGGGAGGACAGGGAAAGGCAGCCTGGGAGGAGAGAGGGGATTAAAAACTAAGAGAGGAGATTAGGAGTGAAATGGGAACTGTATGGAGAGTCAGCCAGGCGGGGAGAGGCGATGGCCGGGGAGGGGATGGCCGGGAGGGGCGGGGGGGGTCACCCCGGGCCCGGCTGCGGTGTCGGGGGGGGAGAGAAAGAAGCGGGGCTGGGATGGGGTGGGGGCTGCACAGAACCTCCCTTTTCTCCTGCGCATATCATCCCAAATCCCTGCTCAGGCTCGGTCATGCACATTAACCTATAGTAACRAGCCGGCTCCAGCCCGGTGCCCCGGAAAGGAGGATGGACCCCCGGGAATGCAGGGAATCCACCCCACCTCCATCACTGACCGAGCAGCGCCGTCAGCCCGGGGGTTTCGGGGGTCTGGGGGCACAGCGGGGCGGTTCGGGCCATGGTGGCAGCTCCTCGGTGTCACCTGCACCTTGTGCTACCCCCTTCTCGGTGTAACGCTGTTGTAACCCCACTCCTGGGTGTAACCCCGTTGTAACCCCATTTCTCACAGCCCCCCCTGTGCCCCGCGGCAGCGGCTGCTCCCCCCTCTCCGAGGGTAAAGGAGTTATAAGAGGAGTAGCGAGAGGAAGAGGGAATTGTCGGAGCCCCCGGGCCGGGTTCGGTCCTTCAGTCAGTCAATCAATCAATCAATCAATCAATCAATCAATCAATCAATCCATAAGGAGCAGCGGCGTGGGGATCGATCAGTCGGGGAGATGGCTTTTCACGGGAATGGGAACGCGCGTCTGGGGACAGTCAGACGGAACCGAGGCGGTTCGAGGGAGGAGAAACCCCTCGGTGGCGGCTCCCCCTCACCCTATTCCCCTTCCCAAAGGGGTGGGTGCATCCCTGAGGGGCTGCGGTTGGATCCGGAGGGTCGCGACCATCCCGGGGKAGAGGGACATCTGAGATCGCCCAGGTGCCAGCGTGGTGCCCCGACATCTCCCTCCGCCGCAGAGTCCGGATCCCCGGGGGCTGGGGATGGGGACGGGGCATCCTCCCGCATCCCCTCCCTCCCTCCCCTCCCCTCCCCTTCTGATAATCCTATTTTTGAACCAGGGGATTAGGATCAATACTTCACTCCTAATGCTGTGGTAATACAGTGTTACACCGCCAGCGCCAGTTCCCTGCTGAAACACTTAAGGTAGTTTAAACCYATTTGTGCCGGGGAGTGCCGTGAATCCACAACGAGCTCCTCGCCCGGCCGAGCTGAGCCGGGTGCCAGCCCKGGGCTGCCCGCACGGTGCTGCCCGCGGCCAGCCCGGGGTGCTCCTGGTGGCCCAGGGGGCTTTTGAACCTCAAAAGGGCCACTCCGGGCATGGACTGTGGGCAGCGGGGCAGCGCTGTGCCCCTCGCAGCAGGGATGTGTGGGCAGCAGCTGCTCGTATGGGAGGTGCTGATGATGCCTCGTGTAGGGGTCACCCAAATTCTGGGTGCCCTCGGCTCTGTTTTGGGGTCTGGGTGTCCTGTTCTCCCCGCTCCGGGTGTCCCCAGCTCTGTCCCCGCAGTGGCCCAGCAGCTCCTCGCTGGCCCTGGGGCCGAGGGATCCTCCGCTCCAAATTGGCCGAGGGGTTTGGGCAGCTCCCGGGGAACGCAAACCAAAACATTTCCCTCCCGCGCTAATTCATAATTAGCTCCGTTTTTATTAGGTGCTAATGGAGAGCGGGGAYTTGGGATGCGTGGCACAGCTCGGAAATGCTGATTCACCCGGAGACCTCCCTCTTGCCAGGCCAGAGCTGCTCCTGATCAGAAAATCCCAGCCCAGCAAACTCCAGGAATATTTCTGGAGCTCAGCAGCGGCTCCAGCAAACACCGTCCTCGGGATCCAGGGATTGGAGAGGGGTTTGTGTCCCCTGCACTCTGTCACAGCGCGCTGGGGACCCCCTGTCCCCACTTGGGGACCCCTCAACCCCACCATGGAGTCCCTCACGTGGTCATTCCCTCCTCTGTTTCCCAGGAATGGGATGCTCGTGACATTTGGGATAAACTGATCCCGTCCCTCCCGCTGGGTTACACCGGGGAGGATCCGGATCCAGCCCCTCTGCTCCGGGTAGTTTTCAATTAAAACAAAATATCCCCTAATAACCCACTGAAGGGTTTTTATTTCCCTTTCTTAATTTTTTTTAAAATTTTTTTTTTAATAAATCTATTATGAGAAGCTTAGAGATGGATGTAAAACCGGCGAGGGACGATTTGAGGATTAGGGATCAGCAAAGAAAAGACAATCCTGATGGCGTTGGGATCAGCCTGGAAAGGGGACAGCGAGTCCAGCCGGGCCGGGGAGGGGACAAAGGGGACAGCAGGGCCGGGAAAAGGGGACTCTGGAGTTGGGAAGCGAGCAGAGCAGGAGGGATCCCGGCCCACAGCTCCGGAAGCARCAGCGAGATCCCAAATCGGGACCCCCTGCTCCGACCGCGCTCCCGCCGCGTCCCCGCCTCCCCGCGTCCCGTTTAGCATAAAAGTCATTTTGGTCGGGGACCCCCGGCTGCTGCTCCCTCATTCCCAGGCATCGGGGCCCCCGCGGGATCGCTGCGCGGGGCGAGCAGCGTTTAACCCCCCCGCCAAGGGGAATTGGCTGCCTCACCGTTTCCCTGACCCCAAAAAAGACAATGAAATCGTGCACGAAACCAATAGATTTTAGCCACAGGCCTGCGGAGAGGCGAGAGGAATAAAATACAGATGGAGCCTCGTGCGGCGGGGATGGGAATGGATTCCGAGCGGGAGCTGGGACGTGCCGGGGCTGCCCGGGGTCGGGATGAGGTGACCCCCCCCATCCATGCTCTGGGTGGCTTTTGAGGCCAAAAAAATTAAAAAAAAAAAAAAATCCCAATTTTCTGCCCCGGCTGCAGAGCCCAACCTGAATTCAGGAGTTTTTTTGGGTGGTTTTTTTTCACCACGTTCTGAGCAAAACCTTCTCCTGGGTGATGGAGCCGGGATGCGGCGGGATGGGGTGGGGAAATGGGGATATCCGGAGCATCCCGGGATGGCTCATCCCTTATCCCTGCGGAGCTGGAGCCCTCCGAGGCTGCTCATCCTCCTGCCTTTAACGCACCACCTCTATTTATTCTGCTCCTGTAACTGTAAAATTGATTTTCTTGCAACAAGCCGCTCGTCTTTCACCACCCAACGCACCCAAACGCTCCGACATAAGACACTGGCAATTTTTAATTAGTTTCCTTTCTCCCTCCTGCCTCCCCGAGCAGGCATGTGGAACCGGAACAGGGCAGCCCGGAAAAGAGCAGGATCCAGAGGTGACAAAAGCACTTTTTATCCTTGATATGATTATTAATAATACACTCGTTTACCTAACGAGGCGGGAGAGCAGGGCRGGGGGAGGTGATTAGCGCTTCCTTCGGCTGCGGGGATGGAGGAGCAGCTTTAACCGCTGCAATCTTTCAATTTTGGCTTGGAGCAGCTCTGGGGTGCTGGTGCCTTCCCCACAAACACCCCCTGGCCACCAGCCCAGCCCTGGAGTGGTTTTACTGGCAC
>NW_026623550.1:752423-756119 GCF_030028575.1 Malurus melanocephalus
AAAGTCCTGCGGCCTTTTGCCTTGTCAGTTCTCCGTCTGCTGTCACTCAGCCGCCGAATTCTCCTTCAAGTTGTCATAGCGAGGCTGGCGGGGATTATGCCGCGGCTCTGTCCAGAATTGATTCATGTGGAACGCGTGCTTGACGGGCGGAACCGCTGGTGTGAGCGGGAGCCGCTGAGACCCCCGATTTTCCCACCTTCCTCACACAATCTGGTATTGTTTGGCCGCAGCCTTAGTGATCCCTGCGCCGGGGCTGTGACTGACACAGCTTTGAGGCTCTAAGGCGTATTTTGAATTTCTAAAACCTCTCAGGAAGTCCCCGGGGTGCCTTCTGCCATTGTCTTGTTTCTCCTTTCGCCTTTTTCCCTTTCCACCCCGAACCCCTCCTGCATCCCTGACACAACCCGAGTTTATTTTTTTTTTTTGCCTTTTCCCCCCATGTTTATGCTCCAACTCTCTCCGGAGCTGTTCAGCCACTTCTCAAACAAGATTAAAAAAAGAAAAAAAAAATTAAATAAAACATAGAAAAACTAAATAAAGCTCTAAAAGTTCCCAAATCCTTGATCCGCCGTGGAGAAGAGGAGCTTTACTTGTTTGCTTTTAATCAGCTGACACAAACCCCGGGACGTGTTGAAAAATAATAATAATAATAGTAGAAATAAATCTTTCTCCGAGTCGTAATAGAAATAAATCTTTCYCCTAATCTTAATAGAAATAAATCTTCCACCTAATCTTAATAGAGATAAAGCTAATCTGTGGTGTGCTCGTGTTCTGCTGTCTGCGCTGCTCCGGCCATCCATCCCTGCTGGGGTCACCCAGAGTGACCATCCCATAAAATCCACATCAGGAGTTTCCCTCTGGATTGAGTTTTCCCACCCGAGGTGAGCAGAACCCCCGTTCCCCTCCTCAGACCGGGCACTGCCCCATCCCCGCGGCATCCCCAGACCCCTCCGGGCTCGGCGCTGTGTAACCATTTCCCATTTCCAGTCTTAATCTTATAAGAAGGAATTGAGAATGACCAGTGTAAATACACAGGTGCCACTGGGAGCAGAAACCACTCTTTAATCTCGGATATGAAAACAATTCCCTGCTCCGCGCGCTGGCAATCAGCGAGTGCCATCAGCGCCGCGCTCTCCCCGGGAACACGAGAGCTTATAAATATGAATTAGTGCAGAGAAAATCTACTCTCTTACCTAAAGCTAAATGTTATCTGGGTCCCTTTCCAGCAGTGGCTGACATTTCCAGAGTGCTTTTAGTCACATCTGCTGGAAGACAACTCATTTCTTGTCTGAAAAAAAAAAAAAAAAATAGGAAAAGAAGGAAGAGAGGGAAGAGGGAGGAAGTGGAGGAGGATGCAGGGAGATGTTGGGAAGGAGGGAATGCTGGATGYCTGAGCTTCCTCTGGAGAGGGGAGACGCTGGGTGGGCTCTGGGGTGGCTTCTTGAGGTCATTGGGATGAGGATGAAGCAACCAAGGACCACGAAGCCCCAAGGAGGTGGCCCAAGGTGGCTTTCAGGTGCCACCTGTGCGAGCCCTCGGAGTGTGGGTGCTCCTGGTTGGGGCGCTGAGCAGCCCTGGGGTGGCTCTGAGTGCCTCCCAAATGCTGGGGTCCTGTTTGGGGTGGGACACGAGCAGTGGGGTSCCCAATAGACCCCTCGAGCAGTGACAGCATCCAGTGCCACAGGAACGGTGAATCCCGAGGGATCGGTGCCCACAGCCCTGGCACGGAGCTCTTTGGGTTCTCCTGGGTGAGGGGAGATCGGGAAGAGTCCCAGAGGGATCCTCGTGTGCCAAAATCCCGGTGATCCAAGGCCGGGCAGGGCTGGAGCAGCACCTGCGGAGCTCCAAGAGCTCCCAAAATGGAGCCGGGGAAACTGAGGCACGGTGCGAGAACTGCTCCCAAACCCCGCCTGAGGGGATCTCCTTGGAAAGATGGGGTGGGAGAGGYTCTGGGTGCTCCCCGGAGTAGGAATCTGTCCCAGGAACGGGGATTGAGATGCTCCAGCACCACCCCGGCCTCCAACACCTCTCTCACCTCTCACCCTCCCGCTCTGAGCTCTCGAGGGACCCCCAAAAAAACCCCAAATCCCCCCTGGGCCGGCGATGGGACAGGACGTGCAGCCCCCTCCCAGCACCGGGCTGCGATCCCACTCTGCCCACGAACGAGGGAAGGGAAGGGAAGGGAAGGATCCAGAGCCCGGAGAGGCTCTAATGGGATGCTTAAGCCGCCTTTTAGGTTTTTAATGAGCGGATCCCGGCAGGAATGCTAAACACGGGCAGGTACAGCCCTGCCTCGCCRGCAGCCGCGCGTCTTCCCGTGTCCTTGTCTGGCTCAAGCGAGCTCTGACCTCATTTGCTTCGCGCCGTTCAATTAACGAGGCGAGCGGCGCTGGGGGGGAAGGGGGGGATGCCGAGGGGGGTCACCCCGTGTATTAATTTCCATTTTATGTTCCAAACAATTGAGCAGCGCACGGCGGCAGCCGGGCCCTGGAGGAGCCGTTCCCAGATTCCGCTCTGGCCGCGCTGGGTTTTGRTMGAAATCCCCGGGAAGTYTGGGGTGTTTGGGGGRGATTTTGGGACCCCGYTTCAGCTTCACCATCACGATTTTCATCCAGGAAAAGCGCTTTCGCCGTTTTTGGGTAATGTCCCTCCATCTTGCGCTTCATCCGGAACTGCCAATGAGACAGAAACGATCGGGAAAAGGGCGAGAGAGGGAGAGAAATGTTTCCCGGGATGTTAAAATAGCCGCTTCAGGAACCTAAATTTATGCTGTTCCGAAATGGGTTTTAGCGCAGGGTAATGAGAGAACAAAATAATTAATTCCTCTCCCGCAGACAAAAGGCTGGAKGCGCCGATCCCACCGAGGATGGGACAATTCCCGCTGCCAGCAGCTGGAATTCCACCTTGGGAATGTGGCCTGGCTGGGGACAGGCGCTGCAAAGGGAACCCCCCGCCTTTTGGGGATTTTGGGGTGCTGGGGTGTGCCCTATTCCCMTCCTCAGCGCCCACACCGGTGCCCACCCACGGGAAGGGGTTTTGGAGCCGAATTATGGGATTTCCAAAAGGAAGGAGCTGCCTCCCGATTCCAACACAGCCCCTCACTCTGAGGGGATGAACGGGGGGATTGTGCTCGTTCGGGATCSAGTGATAAATATTAATTATGCAAAKCAGCCTCTCCAGCCCACCCTTGTCTCCACAACATTCCAGGACTGGGAGAGACKGAGGCAGAGTCAATTAATTCATGGAGCAGGTCACTCCCAGTACGAACATCCCTTTCAAAAGGGAGTTGCAACCGGAGGAGATCAAGCAGGGCTGAGTTTGCCTCCCTCAGATATGATAAAATATTCTAATAAATACTCGGGAAGCCCATGACAAGGAGAATGTTTTTTTGTGCTGGCGAGACCTTCGTGGTGAGGCCTTTTGGGGGGTCTCCCGTCTGTGCTGGGGGATTTGGGGGGTTCTGCARCATCCTCAGGGCCTGTCTACCCTTCGGTCCCATCAGATGGTCACTGCCMCATGGGATTCCCTCATGATTTACGATTTTTAATTAAAAAAAAAAACAAAAAAAAAACAAACAATAAAAATCTGCTGTTTCCTAACCTTGGATGTTCAGGAAGAATTTTTTCCTCCCTTTGCTGTGGGGAAGACAACACCCCACAGGTTTCCCGACACCGTGGGTGGCCCTGAACACAGGGA
>NW_026623550.1:757274-763526 GCF_030028575.1 Malurus melanocephalus
AGTCCTATCCGTGCCTCCCGGGGCTGCTCGCTATCCCCGCATCCTCCCAGCCCGGAGTCTCGGCGGCTGCATCCGTGCTACCCGGCATCCCTGCGTTCCCGCATCCCGGCATCCTTCCGTTCCCGCATCCCTCCATTCCCGCATCCTCCCATCCCCGCATCCCTCCATCTTCCCATCCCCGCATCCTCCCATCCCCGTGAAGCCCCGCCGGGGAGCTGAGCCGTGACGCCCCGTTTTGGGGAGCAGCGCGGGGGTCCGCACAGGCCCGGGGGGCCGCGGGCAGGCTCAGCACCAGCCCCGGGGGCTCAGAACCCCCCGAGCCCACCCTCGGCACGGCCGCCCCGCGCCGGGGATGAGGCAGCGCCGGGGGGAACACGAGCGGCGCCGCAGATAACGGTACGTGCCGGGSCCCGACCCCACCCCAAAATTACCGGGGCCGCCTGGGCGTGAGGAGGGTCGGGGGGTGGTGGTTTTGGGATGCTGCGGGAATCGGGGTGCAAACTCCGCGGGGGATCCCCAGAAAGGTGGGGAAAATCCCAAAAATAGGGTGGGAAAAAGGGGAGGAGGGCGGTGGAAAAAGCCTGGGAGGGGGGCACACATCCCTCGGGGGGTGGGGGGCATTATCTCGGGAAAGGCAGCGTACGTGCCTGGTGGGAAGGGGATTTGCGGCCGCGATTCCATGGCGCTCGATAATCCCGAGCGCTGGTTTTTCCCGAGCCATCTGGGCACTCGCGGAAGCGGAGGGAGGGGGGGATCGGGTGGGGGTGAGGCGGGGGGAGCTGCTGCCATCGATCCTGGGGTCTCCCCTTCCCAAGCAGCTGGCGGGAGCTCGCAGCCCCCAGCCCACCATGCCGTCGTCCAAGAGCGGGAGCGAGTTCTGGATTGATGGATCCCACCGGGAGGCGGCACTGGAAGATTTCTACGTCGTGGGCCCCGAGCTGGGACGGTACCGGGCGGGGAGAGGGAAYTGGGAGGGGCTGGGACGGGCTGGARYCCCCCTGGGGTGGGAGMGGGTCCTGGTTGGGGCAGGGGGCTGGAGGGAGGGATGTGGGGAGGATGAGGAAATACAGAGGGGATGGATGAGGGGGTTGGAGGGATTTGGGGGGATGGATGATGGGGAGTGGAGGGGTGCAGGAAGGGATGGACATTCAGGGGAGATGGAGGGATGTGGAAAGGATGGAAGGAAGGATGGGAGAATGGATGAGGGGGATGGATGGTGACAGATCCTCCCCTCCCGTGTGATCCGGCACTGGGATTGTCCCGTGACGGTCTGGGAGTGCTCACTGTGGGGTTGCAGGATGGTCTGGGRGTCCCAYGGCACATGGAGCTGGAYATTCCCCATGCCCACTGCAGGGAAYGGGATCATGGGGAGACCCATCTCCCCTCCGAGCACCCCAAAGCTTTGTGCGGTGGGCAACGAGGGTCCCGCCTGCAGCAGCCCCCTGCAGTGGACAGGCAGTGTCAGCCCCACAAAAAAGTCTGGACTCCCAGCTCTCAGTTTGTGTAGGAGAGCCCATCTGAGGGCTGTGATCCCGGGAGGGGTGTCCCAGTGCTCCCAGGGCAGGGGGGTCCCAGGGGGTGCTGGGACCCCAGAGTGGGAAGGTTGTTGGTCCTGTTTTTGGGGTTTTGGGCTGTGTCATCAGGGAGGCAGAGCTGCCTCGAGGCCCTGGCTGTGGATTTGATGGTTCAGGCTGGGCCAGGCTTATATGCCACAGGGTTTGTATTGTCAGAGGGTCCTGAAAAACAGCAGCTTTGGTAAAAACAGGAATTTAAGTGTTTGTGTCAAGGTGTGGCTTTGGCAGCACCCAGCCCTGCACAGAGGGATGCGGGACAGAGGGACAGGCCCAGAGGCCCTGGAATCCATCCATCCATCCATCCATCCATCCATCCATCCATCCATCCATCCATCCATCCATCATCTATCCCTGTCCCTCCATCCATCCCTCCCTCCAGTTTTGACACCCAGGTTTAACTCAAACTGGTCTCAGTCCTGGAGTCACCCACTCACGGCGTGTCGGGATCTGGGTGGGATTTGTGCTGGTGGGAGCCCCCTCACCGTGCTCAGCTCTCCCTTAGTGCCTCTCCTGGCAAGTTTGGATCCAGATCTGGCCAGGAAGCCCCAGGGAGCAGGGRAGGGAGGGATGGAGCAGGGCAGGGCTGTGAGGGCAGCGGGGAACACCCAGCCCGGGGCTGCCCCCGGCCCTCGGCCGCACGTTCCAGGCTCTCGGCAAATCCCATTGTTTGACATTTTCCAGTTCATCTGRAAAGCAAATGCAATTATCTGCCGTCGCGGGCAAGGCTGATTGGGAATATTTATTTGAGGTCTTGAGCGGCGGCTGCGGGCGCCGGCGGGGCCGGGGGCCGAGGTGTGGCGAATTCCGAGCGCTGCCCTAATTGGGGACAGGCGAGGGGCAGCGCCGCGGGCACAGCGGGCACAGGAGCCACCCCGGCTCCTCCTAAACRCCGAGCCGAGCGCTCCTAAATGATCTTGTTAGCGGCGGGGATCAGGCTGGGAATTGTCCGTGCGGAAAAATGTCGAGGGAGGGTGAGAGGCGACAGATCCTGGCTGGGATTCAGCTGTGGAGAGGAGGTGGAGGGTCCTGTCCCCGTGTCCAGCCCGGCTGGAAAATTCCCAGAATAACCTCGGAACGCTGGAAACGCGTTGTTGTGGTGGTGGTTGCAGCAGCAGCGATGCCATTTTGGGGTRAAATTGCAGCTTTTGCCCGTTTTCCCTGAGCTGGAGCAGGCAGCCTCTCCCCTCCCAGCAGGAACAAATCCGTTTCCAAATCACTTTTYATTCCTAAACTAAAGTTTCGTGGAGGATGTTCGGCGAAAGGGAGGAAATGTTTTSAAGCTGGGCGAGGTTCGCTGATCCCGCGTGGATCCCGCAGCATCCCGGTGGTACCCGGGGCTGCCGTTGCCATGGGAACGCCGTTCCCAACTTCAGCCGGATGAGTTGCAAAAATCTGCTCCGGGTTCGAAAACAAATCCCTCTTTCAGGAGAGCACCCGGGAGCGCGGGGATTGGCGAGCGGGGCGAGGTTTTGGTGTGAAAGTCGGTGGGTTTGGGGTCTGTTCTTACCGGGTACAGTCAAAGCGCGGTAAAACGCTGCCGATTACTCGGGGGCAGGAATTAATCTGCTCCAGGAGCCAGGCAGGGAGATGGAATTGCAAATGAGCCCCGGAATGGCCCGGAGCGATGGGCTGATTTCACCGTCCAACGCTCAGAAAACGTGATTAACTCGAGCAAAGATCGCCCACGGGCTGAGGGGCGCGGCGGGGAGGCGACAGCGACGGTCCCCGTGTCACCCGGAGCGGTTTAACCTGGCCGGGAGGTGTCTGGTGACAGCGACAGTCCCGTGTGCCGTGGTCCTGAGGGGATGGATCCCCCGGCAGCGTCTCTGCTGTCGCCGAGAGGCTGCGAGTGGGGACACGGCGGCTCCGTCTTGTCGTGAAAGCCGCTTAAGGATTTAAACCCCCTGTAGAACCCGGGTTTAATTAAAATAGGCTTGGCCGGGAGAGCCGGGAATGAGGCGGGAGGGGGAGCGGGAGGAGGGGGATGCAGGAGGGGGGGGCAGGAAGGGAATTGGGGGGATGCAGGAGGATGGGAATGAAGAATTGGGGAGATGAAGGAGGAGGGGAAGGGAATATGGGAATGGAGGGATGAATGAGGAGGGGGATGTACAAGGAAGGGAATACGGGAATGGAGGGATGAATGAGGAGGGGGATCCAGGAAAAGTGGGATCCACAAAGAGGGGGATGCGGGAGGAGGGGGATGCACAAGGATGGAAATGCAGGACTGGGGGGACTGCAGAAGAAGCAGGGTGAGGGACGAGGGGGATCCATAAAGAATGGGCTGCAGGAAGAGGGGGATCCACAAAAAGTGGGATCCATGAAAAGCGGGATCCACAAAAAGCAGGATCCATGAAAAGTGGGATCCAAGAAAAGCGGAATCCATAAAGAGGGGGATCCAGGCTGAGCTCCCAGGGCCTGGCACTGCCAAAGGTGCTGGTGGGGGACACAGGGGGACAATCTGTGCCAGCCTCACGCTCCCCCTGCCTTCCCAGGGGTGCCACCTCGGTGGTGTTCAGCTGCCAGGAGAAGGGCACAGGAACGCCCTACGCTGCCAAGATCCTGAAGAAAACGGTGAGTGAGGCAGGAGAGGGGCTGGAGAGGGGCTGGGGAGGGGAAGGGGCTGCATCAGGGAGCTGGGGAGGGGTGGTGGTGCCTCTCCTTCCCTGCCCCTCAGCACCAGGATGGCCACGGGGCTGGCACTGGGCATCGCTTTCATGGTCTGGGGTCTCAGATGGGCAAAATCGCTGGGATCTGGGATGGGGGTGGACCCTGGGAATGCACTGGGAGTGATCAGGGGGTCTCTGCATGGTGGGGAGCCAGAGCCAGGCCTGGCAGCACCRGTGACACAAACTCTGCATGGGCTCTGCTTCCCAGATCGACAAAAAGATCGTCAGGACGGAGATYGGGGTCCTGTTGAGGCTCTCGCACCCCAACATTGTGAGTACAACCCTTGTGACACCGCTGTCACCTCCCTTTGGGTCGGGTCCACGGCTGCTGGGGGTGGGTTTGCCCTTAACTCCATCCAGTGCAGAGGGAAAGGTTGGAATGTCCTTGTCCTTGTCCCATCTTGGTCCAGGATGAAGCCACCCCCCCGTGGACAACCCTCCCTGCCCCCTGTGTCCCCTCCCTGCCTCACTAACAGAGTCCAGGTGACCCCCACTCACTGTCACAAAAAATTCCTGGTCTTTGCAGCCCCTTTGAGCTCCCAGCTCTGCCATCCAAGGCCAAGCACCCCTGTCCTCCCCCTCCCCACGCCCTGGCTCGAGATTTCCACCGGGTAAGCAATTTCCATCGAGGAGATCAAATGAATCCCAGGGAAAATCGCCCATCAGTAATGAATCCTGCCAGGGGAGATAAAAGGGGAGGCCGGAGCCGGGGGCTGGGGCCATGTCCCACCCGCCACCATTCCCTTGTGGGGATAACTGGAATGGGGCTGGAGTGATTTATAACACCCAGAGCGGATCTAATCTGGCCAGGCTTTCAGGAATTGCAGGGTTGGGGGGCTCTGTGTCCCCCCCACCCAGAAAAGACTCATTCCCGACTGTGTGGTTTCACTGGGAAATTGCAAAAGCGTCTTGGAGACCAACTGAGATAAGGAAATGACACAAAAAATGCCACCCGGGAGCTGCTGTGGGGATGAGGGATGGGACAGGCCCTGCTCCTGTTGGGATTGTGATCGGAAATTGCTGGGACATCACTGGGACATTGTCAGGACATCCCTGGGACATCACTGGAACATCCTTGGGACATTGTCAGGACATCACTGGGACATTGTCAGGACATCATTGGGACATTGTCATGCCACAAGCTACTGCTGCCCAAGCTGCAGCATCCCTCAAACCCTGGGCATGGCATCTTCACAGCTGCTGGCCACTTCAACCATCTTCACCCTGGAGCAGCACCAAAACATTGATGTGAAGAGATGAAGCCAGGAGAAACCCGAAACACCCCAAAATCAGGGAAAACGGGCTAAAGCACTGGGGACAAAGTGTCGTGAAGCCACGAGAAACCCGAAACATCCCAAAATCAGGGAAAACGGGCTAAAGCACTGGGGACAAAGTGTCATGAAGCCCCTCAGCCAGCTCTGCATGGGCACATCTTGGGGAGTTTCAATACTTTGGGGCATTTTGATGCTTCAGCCTTTTCCATGGAAACATTCCCCCAATCCCAGGATGTTTGGGCAGGCACAGGGATGACAGCCAGGATGGGAATCACCCACTCGGAGCAGCAGGGGATGGGAAGAGGCTCCTCTCCGATGTGTTATCAGGAACAGCGCAGAAAATCCAATTTCYGCCCCTCCCCTCTGCAGGCAGCGGCTCCTCGGAGCCTCGGAGGAGGATCCAGCCCGTTTGAATATTTAAATCCCTGAGGTTTCCGTGGGGTTCTGCTCATCCCCAAGTTCAAGTGATGTTTGAAGAGGAGCTGCTCCGCTCCATTATCGTGCGGCACCGACCTCGGCAGCGGCTGATAATAGGATTGTAAACTTTTGAAGTTAATAGGAAAATTATAGGGCTCCGTGTATTATTATAATGCAATAAGCTGCCACATAGTGTCTCTCACCCCGCGGGGGATCACGGCTTGTCACCCAGCCTGGGAAGGGAATGATTAAAGCCCCATGAAATTCGCGGTGTCACAAAAGTCTTAAGAAGCGTGAAATTCTTGGGTTTCCATTTTTTTT
>NW_026623550.1:766343-767541 GCF_030028575.1 Malurus melanocephalus
AATGGCTGTCCCAAAGCCACATTTATCCCTTTTCCCCCACTCTGGGGACACGCCGCCGGTGCCCAGCGGGGTTTTCTCTGCCGGGACCCCCCTCATGGGTGCGTTTGACCCCAAATTTCACTTCCAGCCCCCGAAATTCTGCACGGGTGTCCCTACGGGCCGGAGGTGGACATGTGGAGCGTGGGCGTCATCACCTACATCCTGTGAGTGTCACGGCTGAGAGCCACGGGGGTGGCAGGGTTTGTCCGGTGCCATGGGGGTAGCGGGGTTTGTCCCCTCTGTCCCATGGCTCCGGTGTCATGGGGGTGGCAGGGTTTGTCCCCTCTGTCCCATGGCACCAGTGCCACAGGGGTGGCAGGGTTTGTCCAGTGCCACAGGGGTGGCAGGTTGTGTCCCCTCTGTCCCACAGTGCCATGGGGGTGGCAGGGTGTGTCCAGTGCCACGGGGGTGGCAGGATTTGTCCACTCTGTCCCACGGTGCCAGTGCCACGAGGGTGACAAAGTTTGTCCCCTCTGTCCCCTGGCTGCAGTGCCACGGGGGTGAAAACGTTTGTCCCTCTGTCCCGTGGCTCTGGTGCCACAGGGGAGGCAGGGTTTGTCCCCTCTGTTCCAAGATTCCACAGGGGTGGCAGAGTTTGTCCCCACTGTCCCATGGCTCCAATGCCATGGGGGTGGCAGGGTTTGTCCAGTGCCACAGCGGTGGCAGCGTTTTTCCCTCTGTCCCACGGTGCCATGGGAATGGCAGAGTTTGTCCCCTTTGTCCCATGGCACCGGTGCCACGGGGGTGGCAGAGTTTGTCCAGTGCCACGGGGGTGGCAGGGTTTGTCCCCTTTGTCCCACGACTCCAATGGCATGGGGGTGGCAGGATTTGTCCCCTTTGTCCCCTTTGTCCCATGGCTCCAGTGCCACGGGGGTGGCAGGTTTGCAGGTTTGTCCCCTCTGTCCCACATCTCCTGTCCCCTCTCCAGGCTCTGTGGTTTCGAGCCCTTCTTTGACCCGCGGGGGGATCAGTACATGTACAGCCGCATCCTCACCTGTGACTACGAGTTCGTGTCCCCCTGGTGGGACGAGGTGTCCCCCAACGCCAAGGATTTGGTGAGCGAGGCAGCCCCAGGCTTGTAAAACTGTCAAATTTATTTTTATTTTATTTTATTTTATTTTATTTTATTTTATTTTATTTTATTTTATTTTATTTTATT
>NW_026623550.1:768449-783300 GCF_030028575.1 Malurus melanocephalus
TGGGTCACTGGCAAAGCGGCCAAATTCGCTCACATGGACAGCACGCAGAAGAAACTGCAGGAATTTAATGCCAGGAGGAAGCTGAAGGTGACAGAGGGTCATTGTCACCTTGGGGTGACAGCGAGGGAGGGGTGGCCATGTCCCTTCCACGGCCTACAGGGCCTGGAGAGAGGTTTGAAAGGCAAAATCCCACTAAAAACCCTCGTGGGACCCCAAAAAAGGCGTGGAGCTGCGCCTGGGGGGGGTTCGGGGTGGATTTTAGGATAATTTTTGTCCCTTAGAAGGTGGTGTGGCACAGAATTCCCTCAGGGAATCATCCTGGCTCTGACGCTGCCAGACTCCCAGGGCACCATTTTGGGATTTTAGGGCGCTTAGACCGGGTCAAAGATTGCAATCAACAACCCCAACGGATCCATCTCCAAACATTTTCTAACTCCTTCATTCTCCCTCTACCCCAGGCCGCCATGAAAGCCGTCGTGGCCTCCAGCCGCTTGGGCAACCACGGCCACCACGATTGCTCCCGCAGTGGCCGYGGCCAGGCCGGGAGCCGGGGACTGGCCCAACCCTCAGTGTCCAGCAGCCCCGAGGCCAGCACGGAGCTCGCCGTGTTCCAGAGTGACCACCCCGTGGCCGTAGCCCCCGTGGCCGTGCCGGGGGCCGGYTGTGACGGTTAACGGGCTCTGGAGTAGCCACAATCTCCCATGGCCGGGCTCTGGAGCACCCTCGTGTCGTGTCCTGTCACCCCCCGGTCGCTGTCCCTGTGTCTGTGCCCGCCTGGCTGAGGGGACGAGGAGGTGGTTTTTGTCTTCCCGTTTCTCCTCTGAGCAGTTTGGGCTTGGAAAGATCCCAAAAAAATGAGGAGCGAGCAGCAGGACTTAAGGGTTTGTCCCACCTTTGGGTTTGAGGGGTTCCTGTAAATAATCCTGGAAGTTTTATTTCTTCAGGTTGTGCTGCCATCGCTGTGACATCGCTGTCACCAGCCCCAGCTGTGGGTTTGCTGCTGTGTTGGGAGGGGTTTTAGGAGCYTTTGACCCCAAAAGTTCCATCCTCTCTGAGAACAGCCCGTGCCAGCGGTTCCCTTGTCATTCCCAGGCAGCAGCTGACCCCTGGGTTGTGTTTTTTTGGGTTTGTTCCCCACCTTCTGTGTATCCCTGGTGGTGGTTTTAGGGTTGTCACGGACTGGGAATGCTGGTCTGGCCTCCCTTTGGCATTCCAGGTCAGGATTTACACAATTTTAACATGAGAATTTACACAATTCTTTAATAAGAACAACTCTTCTTACCTTGTGGGACTCTACACAGAACTGCTGTTCCCTGAGGGAGGACAATGGGTTTATACCTATTTTATTTTTATTTTTTAATGAAATCAGCAGACAAACTTTCTTTTATTTTTTTTTTATTTTTTTTTTTTAGGCAGGAAACAGCATAAGCATTTACAGATTTAATGCAGAACAAGTGACCAGACAGGAAAAGCCATATTCCATGTGGGAATTACAAAGGGATCCAGCTGGCCATAACCTGGACCCCCACATTTGGGTTTAGAACGAGGGTAAAAATCCCACCTGGAGCAGAATAAATTTGTACAGGAGGTTCATTCCCCCAGGATGGAGGTGCAGAATGGGGCAGGAGGGACAGGAAGGGCATAAAAAAACCCCAAAATTGGACGTTTTTGACAAAGGTGAAGCATCAGTGATGGACCTGAGGGTGACAGAAGCTGTCAGGAGGTTGAGAGCAGGAGGAGGAAAATGTGACACAAGGATTTTGTGTTTATCTCCAACACAAGCAGAAATCAAACCAGCTCTGTGATCCACCCCAGAGCTCCGTGGGGTTTAGAGAGCCAAAGACAGCAGAGAAATAGGATATTCAAGAGGGGTTTTAATTGGAAAAATATCATGGCTTGACCAGAGCTAAACTTTTTTGAACTGAGTCGTTCTTTTGTGGGGAAGCAGCTGCCCRGTGAGGTGTCCCAGGGGGAAATGAMGCCGCTGATCCCACRGGACGCTGCAGCRCAGGGAAATTATCCCTTTTTCTTTGCATTTTTTTTTTGCAGGAGGGGCAGTTTTTTYCYYYYCYTTTTTTTTTTAATCCYGAGGGCTGAACCTTGCAGGATGCTCAGCCCCAGCGTCCACCCCGTCCTTGGTGTGTCCTCTCAACTTTGTGTCGTGTCTCCAGCRGGACCTGAACTCCACCTCGTTGTTCCCTAACCCAGGTTTTAAAGACTATTTTTTATCCTTTGACATGTGAAATTTTGATTAAAGCCCCTCGCAGGACCAGGCTGGGCACCCCCAGAGCCTGTGAAGCAGGGAGCAGCGCTGGGAAAAGCTGAGTGATGTTGCTGAGCATTCCCAATCCTGCAGGAAAATGGGAATTACRGTTGACAAATAAATTACACAAAATATCTCTGTTCCATGAGGGGAGGGAGTGGGCTGTAAGCAAAACCAGAGCAGGAGTTTATCTCTTATGTTAACAAAGTATTATTCCACAGGTATCCGTACTTAAAGATAGGAAAAATGCACTCCAGGGAGGTGCATTTCGGTCTGTTGCTGTTTGCAGAGTGTGTTTGAGTAACTACTTCAGTGTAGTGGTGACAGTTCTGATATCCAGGTATTTATAACCAAGTAGAGACAGCGAATAAAGCATCAAATCTCAGAGCGTGGGCTCCGTTGTCGCTTTTTCCTCAGGATATCGGGGCTAAAGATTGGCATGGATTGGAAGGGACAGAAAATAATCACATAGCTCTGATGTTATGAAAAAGATGGAAAAGACAGTTCACAAGACTACCAGTAAACAAATATCAAGAGAAAAAATGGAGCCTGGTCTCTGCAGGCAGCTACAGATATACCATGACTCCAACGTGGAGTTAAACCAAAGTATTTAATCCTGTTCTAGAACTGTAGAAGGTTCTAGATCATCTTCTCCCACCTCCTGCCATGGGCAGGGACACCTTCAAGCGTGTYCCAGKTTGCTCCAAGCCTGGCTTTGGACACTTCAATGGTGGGGCAGCTGGAATTTCTCTGTGAATCCAACAATTTGGATTAGAAGCACCTTGGATTGACCCTGCAGGGCCTGGGCGGTGCCCCGCGGGTGCTCGGAGTCCCCTGCCCCGCGGAAGGTGTCCCCAATGGTGGCACTGGACGCGCTCGAAGCTCCGTGCCACCCAAACCATCAAATGACGTCACCGCTTATGCCGATGACGTCACTCGCCCGCTGCCATGCTGCACTCCGTCCTCCCGCCCCGGAGTGGGCGTGGCTTCCGCCCAATCATCCAATAGAAAATGAGGTAGGCGTGGCTTAGGTCACGACGAGCTCTCTGATTGGCTGCGTCGCGTGTTTTGGCGGCGGCGGGGAGGGCGGGCGCCAGACGGCGCTCGCTGATTGGTCAGAAGGGTCGTGCCGGGCGGTGGGCGCGGCGCATGCGCGGAGCCTCCTGGGGAGGGCGGCGGCGGCGGCGTGCGCGGGGGCGGTGTTGTCGGGAGCGCGCACGGTAATGGTGCCCACCCCAATCCCCCAGCCCCCCTCCAGAATGGGGTCTGAGGGGAAAATGAGGGACCCGATGGGTTTGGGGCTCCCGTCCGTCCTCTGACCGAGCGAGGCGAGAGGCCTGTCCTTCCCTTCACCGGGCGTTTTTAGGGGGGTCCTGTCTCTCCCCTCACCAGGGAGGGTTGGGGGAGCGTCGCCTGTGAGGGGAGGGTTTTGGGGGATCCCGTTCGTGCCCTCACTGGGGCAATTGGAGGATTCCGTCCCTCACAGAGAGGGGTGGGGGAGAGTCCTGCTCTTCCCCTCACTGGGGCGCTTGGAAGGTTCCGTCCCTCASGGAGCGGGGTCAGGGACAGTCCCGTCCTTCCCCTCACCGGTTCGGCTGTGGGGGCCCTGTCCCATCCCTCACCCAGCGGGGCATTGCGGGGYTCACTCCCCTCACCAGGGGAGGTTTGGGGCGGTCTGGGTGTCCTGTCCCTCCCCTCACGTGTGGGTTTTGGGGCCGGGCGGTGCCCGTTAAACCCGCGCCGCCTCACGGGGGTCCCGCCCCGGCCTCGCCGTTCCGTGCGGTGCCCGTTAAACCCGCGCCGCCTCACGGGGATCCCGCACCCGCCCCGCCGTTGCCGTTACCGGCGGCACTAACGGTTCCTCCTCACTCCCTCGGTCCCTCCACCGCCGCAGAGCCGCGATCCCGGAGCTCCGGGGATCCCAGCACCTGGATCTCGTAAGTACAGCAAGATCTCGTMTTTTATACGTCTTTTTAAAAGCCCTTGAGAAACGCCTGAAGGCTCTGGGGCCGCTCTGCTCAGGTTTCTATTGCAAATCATCGGTAAAAATTGGTATTGAATTATATAGAAAAAGTCGATCCAGCACATTTTTAGGGTGTAGTTCCTATTTTCAGGGTTTGGTCGCAGGAAGCTGTACACTGGGCAGGCCCTTGGCTGCATGGTTTAATTCCTGTTAACGTTTTCCTTGCCCAACACACTCAGACCTGCTTTTGCTCCTGGAATTATGGAATTCTTGAGTCCTGAGGTGATTTGGRTTGGAARGACCTTAAAACCCATCYAGTCCCATCCCCAGGACAGAACCTGGCCTTGGACACTCCCAGGGATGGGACAGGCCCAGCTGCAAAAAWATGGAAGATAAGAATCTTTAATATTTAAGATATTTAAGATACAAATTTGGAGAATGCTGCAGGGTAATATCAGTGCAGTGATCCTGAAAGTACAGCAATAATAGCTGCAACAACATATTCAAATAAATCCTGTATTTCCTTTTTAAGAAAAATAAAGACAGAAATGGATCAAGGTGAGTGACTCCTTTTAAAAAAAATAAAGACAGAAATGGACCAAGGTGAGTGACTCCTTTATTCCTTTTTTTCTCCTCAGAGCACCCTGGGATTGCCCTGTTCCTCCTGAAGCTCAGCCATGACCGACCAAGAGTTTGTTCTGTGCAAATGGAAGAGACGTTTGTGGCCAGCCAAGGTAATGAGGAATGAGGAAATGTTTGTGGCTGTTGCTTGGAATGGGGTGAAACAGAGCAGCAAAGAAGGGAGGGGTCCCAACAAACATGTCTGGACTTGAAATAAGAGCTGATCTGTGGAGTTACCTTCAGGGCTGGAAAGGTGGGAAGGGGATTTGGATAAGGGCCTGGAGTGATGGGACAAAGGGGAATAATTTCCCATTGCCAGAGGGCGGGATGGGATATTGGGGAGAAATTCCTCTCTGAGGGTGGTGAGGCCCTGGAATGGAATTCCCAGTGAAGCTGTGGCTGCCCCATCCCTGGAAGTGTCCAGGGCCAGGTTGGACAGGGCTTGGAGTAGCCTGGGATAGTGGAAGGTGGTTGAATGAAATCATCTTTAAGGTCTCTTCCCACCCAGTCCATCCTGGGGTTTTATGATTCCATGATCCTAAGGCTGTTCCCAAGGTCTATCAAGCTGTTCTTTTAAAAATATTTTCTCACCATATCTATTAGTCAAGGATTTCAAATGCAGATTTTTCTCTTTTAACATAGGTTTTGTGCAAACCCGGAGTTGCTGGGAGCAATCCTGTTGCCACCACGAGAAAGATGGGATTTAAAGCTGAAATCCTTGGCTTGGAGAAGCAGTTGAGTATCCTTGTTCCTGTCACGTGTTTGCATTCTCCGATGTTAAAATAACAAAAGGGGAAGAAAGGATTCCTTTTATCTGAAGGTGCCTGTGAGATGGGATCCCAGATTTGCAGGAAGTTTAGGTGTTTAACCCTGACAAGGACAGGTTGGGGGAGGGCATATTTGGAGTTTTCTGCTGGCTGAGAGCAGAGTTGTGGTTGTGGGAGTGTTTTGGGTTCTGGTTGCAATCACCTTCTTGTGTTCCAGGGTCAGTGTGAGCTCTGCAAACACCGTTCCCCTGACAGAGGAGCAGATCAAGGCCATCGTTTCCACCTTGGGTGAGGAAGGAGGGGCCCAAATGTGCTACTTTGTGTCTTTCCTGGGTGTAAAATACCCGCTGAAACTCAGCCCAAATGTGCTGCTTTGTGTCTTTCCTGGGTGTAAAATACCCGCTGAAACTCAGCCCAAATGTGCTGCTTTGTGTCTTTTCTGGGTGTAAAATACCAACAGAAACTTAGCCTGAATTGTGCTGCTTTTTGTCCTTTTTTTTTTCTGAGGGTAAAACACCCACAGAAACTTCCACATTTCACTTATTTTCTTCACTTTTCCATAAACTTGGGAAATTGTTTAGAATTATCATTCTCCTCTTCCCTGGGGTGATTTGTTGGAGGGATGGTGAAGAAATATGTGTTTCCCTCAAAATAAGGCAATTCCAGCTTGTTCTGTGTCTGTCTCTATCCTTTGCCTTGGCAGTCATGGATGATTTAAACGTTAAAAAAAGCACCTTAAAAGAAACCCTACAAGTAACATCTATTATTTCTTCAATAATACATGTTTTTTATATGATAGAATAATAAGGATGATTTCATTTATTGAATATTCTTCAATATTCTTCAATTTATCAGAGCAAAAACACGACGTGAGTGAGGCCGTGGAGGAACTGCAGTATCGTTGTTCCCTTAAAATTGCCTTGGATATCCTGCAGCAAAATGACTCGGAGAATCAAGTGCCACCTGCAGAAGGAGCAAATCCCAAATTTTCCCAGGAAAACAACGTGGGATCTGCCTCACCTGCCCCCTCACGCGGCTCCTTGTTGCGCCTTCGTTCTAAAAAATTGGAAGCTGAGGCTGCCAAGAGGCAGAGAAACACCAAAAGTAACTGTGGGATGAAGGATGATCCCAAAGCACAGAGCAGGGGAGGTTCTGTGGTTCCAGAGGGGAGTGGAAAAGCTCGTGGAAGTGGGACAAGCCCTGCCAAAGCACGTGGAGATGGAGCAAGCCCTGGCAGAGCACGTGGGAGAGCAACAAACCCTTCCAGATCTGGTGCCAGGGACTTGTGYGTGGCACCAGCCCCTGAGAGTCACAACTGCAAAAAAACAGAACAGAAATCATCACCMAGACAGAGAAAAATCCAGCCCAAAACAGGGAATGGAGTTTCCCGTAAGTCAAAGGTGGGAAGAAGTCAGCAAGGAAGGAAAAGAGGATTTAGGGATGATTCCACCCAGGATCAAACACAGCTGGCTCCTGAGGAGGGGTCTCCACCTCTCCCCTCCAAATCTGGTACCATGGAACCTGCCAGAAAGACAGACACTCAGCCTGAGAGAACATTCCTGGCTTCCTCCTGTGAGAGTGCCTCAGATGAGCTGGAGAAAAGCATCAGCAGTGAGAGTGAAAGCCTGGCAAAGCAGCTGGATGGAAGGAGAGAGGCAGAGGGTGGAAAACAGCTGGATGGGGCAGATGTGGCCTCAGGCACTGACAGGAAATTCAGGAACCACTCTGGATCCTCACCTGGACCTTCTGGTGCTTTCCCTCAGCCTCAAGAGGAGGAAAACCAGGATCTCTCACAGCTGGCTGGRAATAAAGCCCCTGGCTCTGAGGAGGATGAAGGTGGGCAAATCCTTWGGGGAAGGGAAACCTTCATCCCATGTGGGTGTTGAGCACTGTTGCTCATATTGGAATATTGATTTACTTTTGGGGATGTGGGTCTTGAGTTGCTGATTTAATTCTTTCAGTTTTGATTCCAGAGAAGCAGAAATGCTGATCCYTTTGGTGCTGGGGAAAGGCTGGGGTGGAGTTTGGGGTGTCTGGAATTGTTTGGGATTTTCCATGGAAAGCTGTATTCCTGCCCTTTAAGTTCACACTTGTTTTCCCTCGCTGATAAATTGAGATTAAATGTTYTTAAATGAGCAGGTGCCGAGTCCTRAAACCAGCCCCATTCCTTCCCCTTTTCCCTCTTTTATCCACATGATCAGGGAATTAGGATTCCTTAATAGGGGTGTCCCCTCTGAGTCACACTCAGGTGTGTCTCACCTGTTCTGAAGCTGATCCTGTCCTAATCCCTGGATCTTGCTGCTGTTGGCAGGGCCAAAATCCTCGGGTATGTCTTCAAGAAGAGCTTCCTGGGAGAGCCTCCCTCCACTGTCACCTCTGATGGATGAAGAAGAGGAATATTTGCCAAGTGTSCTGTCCCATCAGGGTGAGATATCAGCTCTTGCCCCTCTGTGAGCTTCAATTTGCCTGCAATCCATGGGGGATTCCAGAAGGGAATCCATCTGTGTCCAGGCTTGGRATAAAAKGCATTTCCTGGGTCTGTCAGAAAGGCTTTTTSATGCAAAATGAAATGCAAAATGAAACTGGGAAAAGGTCTGGGGTTGAAATTCCTGGGTTTCAGTTTGGCACTCCCTGTGCTGCCTTTTGGGCTCACTGGARTTGAAAGCTGTAAAAGCACTCAAGAAAAACTCCTGGAGATCCTCCTGGAGAAAAAGCCTAGAGGAGGAGAAGAAAGGGGTAGCATTGGTCTTGTTTTATTGTTTTTAAGGAAAATTCCCTTTCTTTTTCATCCCAGAACCCAAATTCTTCAAGGAAGGAATGTTGGTATGGTGCAAGCTGCGACGATATCCGTACTGGCCAGCAGTGGTAAGAGCAGCTCCTGCCACCTCATATCCTGCTGATAAGGAGCAATCCCCAGTTCTGGAGTGACTTTTGCCCTTCCTGGGAGTGTTAGAGACCTTCTAGTAGAAGAATTTCAAAATTCACTGAAGTAAATTTATAAAACACATAAAATGTGATTAATTCACAGTTGTTTGTACTGGAGCAGAGGATTATTCCAATTTTTTTTATCATGGAACAGAACTTTGTTCCCAATTTACAAAAGAAAGGGGATGCTCTTTGGGTACTAAAAACACATGTTGCTCCTTCCACTTGAATTTTTCATATTTGTGTAATAAAGTTGCACCAGTAGGAAAAATTTGAGTGTGGGTTGTCCTGGATTCTATCATTAAAGAACATCTCTGGATTAGGATTTTAGGATGCTAAATGAGGCTTTATCCTCTCTCCAGGTGAAAGCAGTGAAGAGGAAGCCCCGRAGGGCCTGCGTGCTCTTCATAGATGGCACCACAAACGAGAAGAAAAGAGGGTAAATGTTGATTTTCATCCCATCCTGACCTTCCCAGTCTGTTATTCCACGTCCTGCACCCATTTTCCTCCAGGTTGATCTGGGAGGGAGGGTCTGGGCCAGGTGAGGGTGGCAGGTGCTTTGTCATGCTGCAGGTTGAGGCAGCTCCCTGTCCATGGTAAGGGCTGAGGAATTGAAAACAAAACAAAAAAAAAAAATCCCTGGAACACAGCCAAAGGTTTACTTGTGCTGCCCAAACTTTCTGGAAACACTGGGCTGCCTTCAGCTTTGTTCCAAGCCAGGTATTTTTCACTTCTTAAAAGATTCCATAATTTTAACTTCCTGTGGAAACAAAAAATGGCAAAAACTTGTGCTCCTTAATTCCTTGGGAAATGGAATTTTCAGGGAGAAGCAGAACTAAATAAACAGGGAGATGGGGCGGTTGAGTTGCACCTCTGACTGTGTTTCTTTAAAAGTTTCTCAGTGTCTCTGAAGAGCCTGAAGCACTTTGACTGCAAGGAGAAGCAGGAGCTCATAGTGAGTATCTCAGAAATGTGGAACTGCAGCTGTTGGGAAAATACAGTGGGAAATCCAAGATACAAGGGACCAGGGGAGGAATGTGGGGCTTGGCTCCCTCAGAGCTACTCTCATCTGTGACAGCCATAACASGGCTGTTTTACTGTCATGAACCATTTCTGTCCCCTCCTTGGTGTTCTGGGCTGGAACTCTTGCAGAGCTGCTGGATTTGGGACAGAAAAGGCTGTTGTTTTGTAGGAACGAGCCAAGGAGAACTATTCCCGRGAGATYGAGTGGTGCCTCCAGCTGATCCTGGACTATCGGATCCGAGTGGGTAAGGAGGGGCAGCAGAGCATGGAATCATCAAATCCCAGGATGGTTTTGGTGGGAAGGGACCTTAAATCTCATCCAGTGCCACCCTGSCACSGKCAGGGACACCTCCCACTATCCCAGGCTGCTCCAAACCCTGTCCAACRTGGCCTGGRGCACTTCCAGGGATGGGGCAGCTTCTCTGGGATCTCATCCTGAGAAAAAAGGGAATCCCAAACTGTCAGCTTTGATTCCTGGTCTGAATGGAACTGATCAGTGACCCTGTTCTGGGTTTTTAGGTTGTCAGTCTTTCACCGGATCCTTCCTGCAGTATTTTGCGTCTGATGTCAGTAAGTGAATTTATCCCTTTTGGAWTTTTTCTCTTGGCTGGGTAAATGTAGCTCCAACATTTACACATAAATGACTTTGGCACCACACCCAGAGAGGTGTTAAATTTACCAGCACCCCTTTATTGCAATTAAGTGTTCAATTAAATAAATACTGGTGGTTCAAGACAATCAGGTCATGGCATCAGAGAATAGTTGGACTTGTAGCTGGTTCCTTATATATTCATGTCAACTCTCTAATATTTGTGGTTTTTTTAAGGCAAATTAAGATTTTAGTGGTGCCTCTTTGGTAGGGAAGGAAGAAAAACTCTCAGCAACAAAATTCCATATTTTCTATTGATATGGATATGAAATCTGTTTGTACATTTAAATGTAAATGTAAATTTAAATGTGGTCTCTCTTTCAGGCTACCCAGTGAGGAAAGAAGGATACCAGAATGTGGTGCAGATGACATTTCCAAACACTGAGGAGGAATGTGCTGGAGAATGTTCCTCAGACACTTCTCCCCAGAAACCCCCAAGGAAGCTCCTCCCTGACAGGTCCAGAGCCGCCAGGGACAGAGAGAACAAAAAGCTGGTGGAATTCATAGTGAAGACCAAAGGAGCTGAAAAACATCTCTTGGGGATCTTGAAAAGTGGGAAGAAGTCACGGTGGCTGAAGAAATATCTGAATTCCAGACACTATGTGACGTGTGTGGAGACATAYCTGGAGGATGAGGAGCAGCTGGACACGGTGGTTGGGTACCTGAAGGAGGTGTACAGGGAAATGGACACCAAGAATTTACACAAGATCCTGGGTGATGGCATCAGATTCATATCAGATGTGCTTTTACCTGAGGTGAGGGAACGTGGAACTGAGGGAAAAATAATTCTGAAGTGATAAATAATGCTTATTATTATTTATTTATGCYTTTGGTTGGTGTGGAATGACGTGGGGAAAGTTCCCAGAACTGAATATTCACTGCTCCCACAGGCTGAGTCACTGAAATGCTGATTTTTAAGCACAGAAAGGAGAAGCTTTAAAAAACAACAGTTGGTTGTTTTTAAAGGCAGACTGATTGTTTTCTGATGTGTTTTAATGACTTCTGAAATGCCTCAAGGCTTTGTTTTGGGCTTTTTATTTTAATTTGGCAGCTTCTCYTGGTCCTTTGTGTGTGTCAAGGTGGGGGTTGGTGTGTTGGCTGTTTTTACAGTTGTTGTAGATAACTTGTGTTCTTCTCAGGAATTTTCCCAGGAGAACATTAACTCGTGGAGAAACAAAATTAGTGTGAAGAATATTTTAATCTGAGGATAAAAATCCTCCCCTGGGGATGATACAGAACAAGTTCTTATTATTTATTTAAGAATTTCAGGCACACAACGAGRTGTTTCATCCAAGTTTTCCTAGTGATTGAGGAACCCTTTTCTCAAAACTTACTCAGCTGAGGCAGTTTGAAATCCCTGGCTGTGATTTGGTTTTGTTTATTGATTATTCTTATTAATTATTCAAYGCTTTCCAGGCCATCATCTGTGCCATTGCTGCTGTGGATGACATAGATTATGAGAAAGCAGAAGAGAAGTACATTAAAGGACCACCTGTGACCAAGAGGTAGATTTATTTTCAGTATTTTCCAAGGTTTTTTGCTCTTTTATTGTTGATACAGAAAAGGTTTGAGGTAAGGGCAGGAGAGCTCAGTGTTCTTCCTGTGAGGGACAAAGGATTAAACATGGGAAATGTTCTGGCTGAGCTACTCCAAACTGCAAATTTTAATTTATATTTAATTTAATGTTATCCTGTTTTTAAAATTTAAAAATATTATTTTTTTTTCTTTCCAGAGAGAGGGAGTTATTTGACGAGCAAGTCCTGGGAAGCAAAAAACTCAAGACCGAGTCAGAGCCCTGGGAGAGCTGAGGAGTGGCCRGGGCTGCCCTGGGGCCAGGTGTCAATAACCAGTGGTGTTTTGTATAAAATGTGGCATTCTTTGTAAAGTCTGTGTGTATATTCCCAGTTATTCTGCTCCCAGACCCAGCTGGGCCTCAGTTCTCACTGCTTCCCGTGGCCTCACCGTGTTCAGTTGCCTGTGATCCATCAGATCCACCAGATCCTCATCCATCAGTGCCCTCTGGGGGCTGGCAGAGMCCCCCAGTGCTGTGCAGAACTTCCTGCTGCTCCACCAATTTCCATTTGGATGGTTTTAGCCAAATCCCCGGCATGGGAAGGGCTCTGGCCCTGGTTTTGTGGCCAGTGGTGGCCTCACTGCTCATGATGAAAGCAGGGGGTTCCTGGCAGGAAACACTCCCAGGGGTTCACTCTTCCTGCTTCACATGACTCCAAGTGTGGGAAAGCAGGTTGGTGTCCAGGGCTGCACCCTGCATCACAAAGCTTTGGGGTTTTGTTGTAAAATTCCATGGGGAAGGAATCCAGGTTTGCTGAAAAACAAAAGCATTCCCTTTTCYTCTAACAGTGATTCATCTGAATGCTGGTTTATTGCCTCTTTTGAGGCTGTGAATTTAATTGTTTTAATTGTCTTTTTCTCATCTAAATTCCCAATTTAATCCTCTTCAGCTCCCTGCCCACCTTTGCTGGAGCTGTGGCACATGGAAACAGTGTCACCAAGAACTAATTAATGATGAATAATGATAAATGATACATAAAACCCCCTGATTAGGGTTTCTCTATGATAATGAAATGTCATCTCCTTGCTTGTCCAGTAAAACCCAGGATGATTTGAAATAAAGAAGTTTAAATTGGGATCCAGATGTCTATCCTGGCTGTAGTAATTATCTGAATATATTTTAATTACACTTTTAATTGCTCTGTGCTCTCTAATGAGTTTCACCATGGAATCCTCACTCCCGTTATCTCAAGTACCTCAATTATAGGGACTGATCAGGAAGTGAAGGTTTTATTAAAACTTGTGAGGAGGGATAATGAGTTTTATGGGACAGTATAAAAAACTAATGATTGAGTTAACTCAGAGCTGTGAGTGGCACTTTTCCTTTGCAAGTGAGAGATTGGGGAGGAACTTCCTGCCCCTGCTCCCGGTGCTCTGAGGTGATTTGGAGATGGGGGATCAACTTCCCATCCTTTGCATTAACCTTGTGTTCCATTCTCCATTAAAATTCCTCGTGCTGTGAAGATCCTTCTCCACCCCAGTGCACAGAAGCAGAACCACCTCACCTTGCCTTCACTTCAGTTTTGGAATCYTGGGATGGTTTGGGGTKGAGGGGACCTTGAACCCCAATCCATGTGCAGAGACACCTTGCACRATCCCAGGCTGCTCCAAGCCCTGTCCACCCTCGCCTTGGCCATTCCAGGGAAAATCCTGACCTTGTACCACCCCTTTCCAGTGCTGCCCCACCGGTCATTTACTGGTACTGGACACCAGGCTCAGCCTCACATCATATTTGTGATGTACAAATCACTAATAAAGTGGGATGAAGTGAATCATCAAAGATTTGCTGCTTTTGTTTAATTAATTTAATCTCTGGTGGGTGGTGTTCCAGCAGGTGCTTCCATCCCGGTTTTACAGCAGGTGAAGATTATTTTTATACATCAGATAAACCTGTAATATCCTGTCTCMGTGTCTCACATTATTAATCACTGGAAAAAGAACTCACTGGTTTCTCTTCTTGTGCTTTATTGAAAACGGGCTGGCACACAGCACCTCTGCTTGTGGTTGTCCATTGTTAATTAATCCATATTTCCTCAACTGCCTCCTCGATACTCAGTGTTAGATCTGTAACTTATTTATTAATTATTCATACTTTAACGCTTTTATTTCATAATATCATTAATCCAGTGTTGCATCCTAAACTGCTTCACTCCTCCCTGCATTTGTGCGTTTTTCCAGGATATTAAAATGATCAGGCGCAGAGTTTGGGGAGGGAATGACGATTCCCGCAGCCCTGGGCGGTATTTTGGGGTGAAAACAGCGCTTTTACGACCCGAATCCCGGCAGGAAAAGAAGCATCTGCCGAAACCCGGGATCGAACCAGGGACCTTTAGATCTTCAGTCTAACGCTCTCCCAACTGAGCTATTTCGGCTGCACGACCGCGCTCCGCCCCCCCCGCCCGTCACCGCCGGTGGCGCCGCTCCGGGCGGGGGGGACACGGGGGACACGCTGGGGAGGACACGGGGGAACACGCGGGGACACGGGACACGGGGGCGGGATGTGGGACACGGACACACGGACACACGGACACGGGACAGGCGGGACACGGGGACGGGCGCGACACGGGACAGGCGGGACACCCGGACAGGCAAAAGGCGGCGGCAGCGTGGTCTCTGTGGCGCAATCGGTTAGCGCGTTCGGCTGTTAACCGAAAGGTTGGTGGTTCGAGCCCACCCAGGGACGGCCGCAAACTATTTTCTTGGACGGCTGCAAATTATTTTCTTGCGCGTCCGCGGCTCCGCAGCCCCTGAACGGACCGGTCCTGCGAGAATCCCGCCGCAATCCCGGGATGGCCCCGGGACAGCCCCGCCCGTCGGGGATGGTTTTGCCGCAGGCCGGGGCGGGGCCGGCGAGTGCCTCCGGAACCGCCAGGCAGGACCGCGTTTCCCGCCGGAGCGCTGAGGCGGTGCCGCGGCGGGCGGTTTAGTGGGGTGCACCGCGCCCAGAGGTTGCGTGAAGGGCTGCGGAGAGATGGCGGCGCTGGGCCGTGAGCGGGGCCGGGAACGGGGCTGGAACGGGGCCGGGAACGGGGCTGGAACGGGCCGGGAACGGGGCTGGGAACGGGCCG
>NW_026623550.1:783974-784922 GCF_030028575.1 Malurus melanocephalus
TGACCGGGAGGGAGCCCTGAGGGGACACCGGGCCGTTCCCGTTCCCCAGGCCGCGCTGAGCTCTCCCTCCTCTCTTGCAGGTCTCCGGCTCCCCGCGCACGGTGTGCTGGGCTGGCGGTGAGTGCCGGGGCTGGAGGGGCTGGGGCGGTGACAGCTCTGACCCCGGGGCTGGGGGTAACGGGATGGGGGAAGCCCCGAGCTGTGGGGTGGCTGGGGGATCAGTGGGGTTTTGTGGAGSACTTTCTCCCGGGGCTGTGTCACCCTGTCCGGATCTTTCTGTCCCCCAGGCCTGGCGCTGTGAGTCCCGTTCACGCTCAGCTGCTCCATCAGACGCCGGTGGCCGATCATGCTGACAGGTAACAGCTCTGGGGACAAGGGGACAAGGAACGCAGCTTGTGCCACCATTCCCAGTGGCAACTCCTGTCAGGGGTGTCCTCGCTTCCCTGCTGGAATTCAGGGAGAAGTGGCAGCTCTGTGAGCCACGGGGAGAGACAGAAGGGCTCTGCCTGAGCACCAAACCCACACTGGGGAGAATCCTCTACTGCAAACAGAGGGGTGGCATTGTCATTCCTCAAGTTACCATGCTTCCTTGAGATAACAACTGAATCTGCAGGGAAATAACTGGAGAGTGATGACCCTGTGCTGCTCCTTTCAGGTCTGCCCAGGTGCAGAAAAGCTCTGCTGTTGTCCCAAGGAAATCCTAYGTCCCCAGCAGCCGTGGCGAGTACGTCATCGCCAAGCTCGATGACCTGGTCAACTGGGCACGGCGGGTGAGTCCGGAGGCACCGTGCCACCCTGGGATCCAGGGACAGAGGGAGASGGACCCGAGGCATCTCCTGCTCGGGATAAAAATAGGCTCAGAGCTCCCATGGCTGAGTTCTGTGGCCAGAGGGTGACATTTGGGGTCCAGTGACAGCAGGAGAGAGGCTGAAGGTGCTGAGGGTGTGT
>NW_026623550.1:788954-795686 GCF_030028575.1 Malurus melanocephalus
TGAGCTGTCCCTATGTGGCTCTGAGGTGGCTTTAGCAGTGTCAGAAGCTCAGAGGAGCAGCTCTGGCCACATTCAAGCCACACACTCAGCTCTTTCTGTACCCACTCCCCAGAGCTTTGGGGTTTTGCTCCCCACCCTTTGAGCTTTCCCTTTCAGCCTGGTGGCCTCTCATCCCACGTGTCACCCGCGCTGTCCCTGAGCTCTGCCTGTCCCCCGTGTCCCCTCAGAGCTCCCTGTGGCCGATGACCTTCGGGCTGGCGTGCTGTGCTGTGGAGATGATGCACATGGCAGCCCCTCGCTACGACATGGATCGCTTTGGGGTCGTGTTCCGGGCCAGCCCCCGCCAGGCTGATGTCATGATCGTGGCGGGGACCCTGACCAACAAAATGGCCCCGGCGCTGCGCAAGGTACTGGGGACTGTGGGGGCTACTGGGGACCGTGGGGGCCACTGGGGGCCATGGGGGCTACTGGGGAACGTGGGGCTACTGGGGAACGTGGGGCCACTGGGGATCATGGGGCCACTGGGGATCATGGGGCCACTGGGGGCTGTGGGGGTCACTGGGGACTGTGGGATCACTGGGGACTGTGGGGGCTCTGGGGGCTATGGGGCTACTGGGGAACATGGGGCCACTGTGGAACATGGGGGCCACTGGGGACTGTGGGGGCTCTGGGGGCTGTGGGGGCTACTGGGGACTGTGGGGACCAGTGGGGGCTGTGGGGCCACTGGGGACCCTGTGGGCTATGGGGGCTACTGGGGACTGTGGGGACCAGTGGGAACTGTGGGGCCACTGGGGACCGTGGGGCCACTGGGGGCTGTGGGGCCACTGGGGCCATGGGGCCACTGGGGGCCGTGGAGGCTACTGGGGAACATGGGGCCACTGTGGAACATGGGGACCATGGGGCCACTGGGAACTGTGGGGGCCACTGAGTGCTGTGGGGGCCACTGGGACTGTGGGGCCACTGGGGTGCAGCAGGATGAGGTGGGAATGATCCCAAATATCCCTGTCCCRCAGGTCTATGACCAGATGCCAGAGCCTCGCTACGTGGTGTCCATGGGGAGGTGAGTGCCAGGACATCCCTGGTGCCGTGGGGGGAATCAGGAAGAGGGAGAGGAATTTTTTACTCATTTGTGTTTCCATGTTCTTTAAGAGATTTTGTAGAGCAGAGCAGAAAAGCTCCTTCTGGGAATGATTTGTGTGAATCCTTCCAGGGACAGATCCGGGGGGTTTGCAGCTGCCAGAGTCCTGGGATTGGTGTATGTCTGGAATCYCAGAGTTTGCTTTTGGCTTTCAAAATGCTTCTGCTGTGCAGTGTGGAATCTGCTCCATGGAGGACTCATTTCAAATCTGCTCCATGGGGGAATCTTGGTTGGAATCTGCTCCATGGGGTGGTCTTGGTTGRATTTCGTGGTCTCAGAGGTCTTTTCCAACCTGAATGATTCCATGATTCTTACAACTTTCTCATCCCTTGGCTGGTCCAGGCTGGAAGAGGAAAAGTTCTGGGAAAGCTCTGAGGCAAAACAAAAGATTTTGTAGCAGAGAGGAAAGGCTGTGAAATCTGCTTTGTGAGGGTGATRGGAATTGTTCAGTTGGGTTGGATTCAGCTAAAAACGTGCCAGGCAGGGCTCGTGAYGGGGCTGAAGGGCCACAGTGGCACCTGGAAGTCCCTCCCTGTGAGCTCTCAGCTCATGGCACTGGGCCTGGCAGTGCCCACCTGGCTGGTGCCACCTTCCCTTGGGCTCCTGCTYGCCCTCCTGAGCTGTCCTTGTCCCTGTCCCTGTCCTGCAGCTGTGCCAACGGCGGGGGCTACTACCACTACTCCTACTCCGTGGTGAGGGGCTGTGACCGCATCGTGCCCGTGGACATCTACGTGCCAGGTACAAGGGGCAGCTCCACCTGTGAGCAGGGCAGGGAGAGGGGAATTCGCTGCATTTGGGCTGAGCTGGGTGTAGTTTGAAAGGTGTAGGTTTGAAAGGTGTAGGTTTGAAAGGTGTAGGTTTGAAAAGTTTTCCTGTTTGAGTGGTAGGGAAGCTGCAGCAGCTTCAGGGATTGTGGTGGGGGAAGGTGGGTTTGGATATTCCTGCTCTGAAATCAAAGAATTGCTATGTTTGATAAAGATATTCTTGATAAACACYGTTAATTTAGGTTTTTTACACTCTTGCCTGTGCCAGCCACAAAGCCAGAGGGAAGTCAGCTTTGGGTTATAAATCCTGAGGTTTTCACCTCTCCTGCAGCTCGCAGCCCTGTGACCTCCCTCCCTTTTTCCTTCTCCTCCCTCTCAGGGTGCCCACCCACAGCTGAGGCTTTGCTCTACGGGATCCTGCAGCTGCAGAGGAAAATCAAGAGGGAGAGGAGGATGCAGATCTGGTACAGGAAATAGCCTTTATTTATGTCCCCACTCACTGCCCCCGGGCACCGCTCACAGTTACGCACAAATCCGGCTCCTCACGCGCCTTCCAATAAAACTCTACCTGGTCCAGGTGCTTTTCTGGTTTTAATCTGATCTGAGGTATTGAAAARCTGGGCTAAAAAGCTGGAGCTGAATTTGATAGCGCTCGCTGAGTTTGTTTCTGGTCTGAACAACCTGTCTGTGAAGGTAAATTATGTCAAATTGTGACATAAAGGCCTTTATTTTTATAACWTTCTTGGGAAGTTTTGAGACCAGCACATGTCCAGGTGATCCCTGAGCTCTCCCTGAGCTCATCCCTTACTGCTCCTTGTTGATAACTCCTACACAGGATCTAACAAATCTATAATATTTGTGTGCACAGGGGTCAGAAATTAATTCTGTTTCTGTAAAAAGTAAAACATTGATATTTAAAAWCAGAATGTGATTGATAAAACTGAATGCAGAGCTCCTTTAGCAGGGTAGGGATAAAGCAGCCTGCTCTGGATGCATCCCAGGAGCCTGGGATGAGGAATGGTCATGCCTGAGGGACAAACACACTTTGGAAAGACAAATAAATCGCTCGGGAGCAGCAGTTTGGGTATTTCATTCCTTTTAATGGACTTTATCCCTTCCGGGGAGAGAGGAAACATCATTTATTGAGCTGTGAGGGGGTGTTTGGGTTAGGATTTGCTGCTGTGGAGCTTGGCCGAAGGTTTTGGGAAACTTCCCTGGGGAGCTGCTTCAGGAGAAGCTGAAATGCCTCAAAATGCCTCAAAATGCCTCAAACTGCCCTGTTTCCCCACCTGGTTTGGATTATTTAGCTCTTGTGGGAAGCCACCCTGTGATTTCTCAAAATGATGCAGTTTTTATAGGGAAAGGATGGTTCTGGAACCCCTTCAGCCAAAGGCTCCGAACCAGAGTCTGAAATTCCAGCTTAACTGAGAATTGCAAGAATTTAAGGGACAGAGGAGGGTGGGATCTTCTTCCACAGAGCCCAAAGGTTAGGGGGCTCCTGAGGGAGGGTGTTTCCCATTTTTCCACTGGAATCCAGCACTTCCATCCCAAACCTCCACGCATCTCAGGATGAATCAGCTCTGATCTTTGGGGGCCATCAAAGCAGATCAGAGCCGTTCTCCTCCTCATCAGCACACGGCCAGCCCCTCTCCCGGGGGTTGCCCGTCAGTGTTTGAGCACGGTGGGGGTGATCATCTTGGGGTAGGAGTAGTAGCGGCACTCCGCAGGCGGCTCCAGCTCCATCACCGTCATGCTGATGTTCTCCCGCTTGAACCCCGCCTCCACCAGCTGCCCCACCTGGGTTTCCTGCGGGAGAGGAGGGGAGTGGGTGGGTGGGAGTGTCCGGGTATGAAAGGGGACACCGCAGGGACAGCGAGGGAAAAACCCTCTGAGCCCCCTCCTGCRCATCCCCACCACCACGGAGTGCATCCCACAGCGCTGGGCTGGGGCTTTGGGGAGGAGAAAATCTCACCTCAAACATCTTCTGGATGTCGCTGTACTGGGTCTTGAGCAGCTCCCCCCACGAGGTGAGGTTGCAGTAGGTGAGAACCCCTCCCGGCCGCAGCAGGCGGAAGGCGTGGGCCTGCCCCGGGAATTCGGGAGCCAGGTCAGCTCTCCCGGCCCCAGCTTCCCCTCCAAGCTCCCCGCAGAGCCGCTCCCCGAGGCGTTACCTTGATGAAATCGAACTGATGTGTGTGCCACGTGTCCTCCGACAGCGGGTAGGCGTCGTACAGGATCCCTGCCCGGGAACACCGGGAACTGTYCGTTAGCTGGGAGAGACCCTGAGGGGCTCGTGTGTCCCGGGAAAATCCCCCTGCATGGCCTGGTACCGTTATTTTCCTATTTCGGATTGCCCCCATGTCTCTGACCCCTGGAGGGCAGTGATGTGCTGCTCCACAAGAGAAGGATCCACCCCCAGGACAAGGATCCACTCCCAGGACAAGGATCCGTCCCCAGAACAAGGATCTGCTGCCCAGGACAAGGATCTGCTCCAGGACAAGGATCCATCCCCAGGACAAGGATCTGCTCCCCAGGACAGGGATCTGCTCCAGGACAAGGATACACCCCCAGGACAAGGATCCAACCCCAGGACAAGGAACCACTCCCAGGATAAGGATCCATCCATGACAAGGATCTGCTCCCTGGGATAAGGATCTGCTCCCCAGGACAAGGATCTGCTCCCCAGGACAAGGATCCATCCCCAGGACAAGGATCCACTCCCAGGATTAGAATCCCAGGGACACCAGCTGTGCCCTGTCCCCAACCCCAAGGGCTCCCCCTGGTCAAACTGCTCCCCCTTTCCATGGTTCAGGGATGTCCTGGGATGCCCCAGGCTTTGCTGCACCCCAACTCTGCCGTGGGGACCCCTCCCCAGCCTCTCCCTGTCCCGCAGTTGAATGTCTCACCACTGAAGTGCCCATCAGGCAGCGTTGGCACCACGTCCTCCCACAGCCCCTTCAGGGGCACCACCTGTGGATGGGGGGCAGAGGGGTGAGCTGAGGGGTCACAGACACCCCAAAACCCTGGCACAGCCCACCCTGACCCCGACCTTGTGTGGCTGKGCCTTGGCCCATTGCTCCAGGCGCCGGTAAACGCCCTCATTGCACTCGATGATCCAGTGCTCCTCGATGTCGAATTCCTGCACCTTGGAGGCGGAGATGGCCATCCCAAATCCCACCTCGAGCACACGGCCACCTGCAGATGGATCCCAGCACACACTGGGTTTGGGTTTTCTCCACCTCAAAGCCCTCCAGCCCCAAATTCTGACCCATTCTTTCCCCAAATTGTTATTTTTTTTCTGTGCAGGTTGGAAGCACGTGGTGCTGCTGGCACTGGGGGAGAAGCCAGAAGCAGCCCCATGTCCCTGTCACCTGCTGCCCCCACAGTGTCCCTGTCACCTGCTGCCACCCACAGCAGCGCTTTGCCCCCACAAATCCCCCCCAGGTGATCCCAGCGAGAACAAAAAATGTCCCTCAGAGGCACTAAACCCTCCCTGTGCTGGGAAACAGCCCCAAAAACAGCAGGTCCTCAACAAGAGGTGGCTGCACCCCCTCCCCACATTCCCATCCCCTTTCAGGAATGTGTCACCCTGACACGAGCACACAAGTGCCACCGCCCCTGTCACTGCATGGGGGTYCCACAGCACAACACCCCCATATCAGGGTGGAAGCTGCACCCCTGACACGTCCCCAAGCCCACAGGGTCCCYGTTACCCTTCGATGCAGCCACAGTGGCCAGGGAGTGCATGTAGGGCATCTCCCAGCGCTCCATCACCGGCTTGCCCATGATCTCCAGGTGGGCATCGGGCTCATCGTAGCCGGCCATGGCCTTGCTCCAGGCTGCCTTGCAGTCCTCGCCCTCGGCAAAGATCGGCCCGGCCGCTGCTCCRGAGCTCATGGCTGCAGGAAGAAAGTCCAGCTGGATGGGCTGAGACGTGCCAGGAGAGGGAAAGAAAGGGCCACGGGGCTCTTGGCCGGCTTTAAATAGGCCAGCGGGAAAGTGCTGAGTGTGCACAGCCGGCTGGGGCCCCTCCAGGGATCGGGAGCCCTTATCGGGAATGGGAGCCCTTATCGGGAACGGGGCAGCACGGGGCAGGCTGGGATTGCCARGCCTCAGTGGTCACACATGGCCTGGGGGTCACTGGGGTGTTCTGGGGGGTGCAGAGGGTGGCACGGTCTGTGCATGGCCAGAGTGGGTCTGGGGGACATGGAGGAAAGGGTTTTCCCTCTGCCTGGTGCTGTGTTCCACGCACTGTCCTACACTGTGACCCTCTCCAGGGCTGCACACCGGGACTGTGCCCCTCTCCGGGACTGTGCCCCTCTCCGGGACTGTGCCCCTCTCTGGGACTGTGTCACACTCTGGGACTGTGCCACACTCTGGGCCATGCACAGCCCTGTGCCCCACACTGTCCCACACAGCCCTGTGACCCTACACTGTCCCACACAGCCCTGTGCCCCACACTGTCCCCCACAGCCCTGTGCCCCACACTGTCCCACACAGCCCTGTGCCCCACACTGTCCCCCACAGCCCCGTGCCCCACACTGTCCCACACAGCCCTGTGACTCTACACTGTCCCACACAGCAGGAGCACGCACGGTGCCGGACCCACTCCGCACCACCCCCGGGCACAGCGCTGTGTGTGACACGGGGACCCGCACACCCAGAGCAGAGCCGGGTGCACCGCAAGGGCCGGAGGGAGGGTCCGGGGGGCTGCAGGCGGTGCTGAGCCCGGAGAGGCGGGACCCTGCAGGTGGGCAACGGGACCCCGCGGGTGGGCAGTGGGACCCCGGGGATAGACAGTGGGACCCTGAGGATCACGGGGATGGACAG